>NC_054740.1:27925822-28225822 GCF_018143015.1 Lytechinus variegatus
AATGGGGCGCCAAGTGTCCGCCAGTATATTCTGTGCAATTCAAGCAATTCCGTACACAAAATGTGTTTTTATTCAGACGAAAATCTTTTCGTCATGACGCTGTTTTATTTCGTACACGAAATTTATTTTGTGTCACACAAAATTAATTTTGTCTCAACGAAAAAATTTCGTCTAGACGAAATGTAATTGCGTCCACAAACTTTTTTTGGCGTGCCATACTCCGTCCAATTCACGCCATTCCGTACACAAGTTTTTTTGTTCATATGAAAATGATTTCGTCATGATGCAATTTTATTTCGTATACGAAATTATTCTTGTCACACAAAATAAATTTTCGTCGAGACAAAATGTAATTTCGTCCACAAAATTTATTTCGTACACACGAAATGAATTTTGATCTAACGAAATGGCACCCCAAGTGTTCAAAGGAAAATTCTGTAGGAAAATTTGTGTTTCACTCCAACGAAATTCATTTCGTCATGATGCAGTGTGATTTCGTATACGAAATTTATTTTGTGTCACACTTATAATCAATTTCGTCGAGACGAAATAAAATTGCGTCCTCAAAATTCATTTCGTTGCGATGCGAATATCTATTCCGTCGATGAAATGATTTTGTGTCACATCACAAAAAATTCCGTCGACGAAATGATTTTGTGTCACATCACAAAAAATTCCGTCCATGTAAAATAATTCTGTCTCCTCTTTCTGGCAGGGTATATGAGATCGTCGCTGATTGGCTGCACCTTGCTCAAGCCGATCTTCGATCGATCGATATCCGGCCGCGGGACGGTCACACTCACAGGTCGGCATGTTGGTGAACCTTTCCTGTTTAGCTTAGATTTCACGTTATCATGGTTATTCATGCCAACAAGAGCTGCAAACAACTTCTCTAATTAGTAGAATGTGGACGGACATTGCATTCGTAAGTTCAGCTATGTTTGAATTACGTTGAAAACAAAATGGGAAATCGTAGTGGTTGCCATACCTGCTACTTTCATTTGCAAGAAGCTGTGTACTGTAAAAATTATAGTCCCATGTATTCAAGTTTGTGTACTGTAGTCAGACAAAGGGGGGATTGGTCTTTTCTGCACACCTAAAATGGTGAGGAATTATACAGGCTGAAGATATTTTGGCCTAGAACTTAGCAAATAATGTAAAATTCATACAGAGCAAAATGCTGAAAATTTCATTGAAATCAGATGACAAATATATTTTTTTTTAATTTGAAATAACAAATTTATTCAACAGTTTGGGCATGTTGGGCGGGCTTGGCCGCAACTTGGCGCAAGTTTACCCAGCCTCACTAACCTCGTACCCCGGGGCCGGGGCACTTGAACAAAAAAGTGGTGGGGGTGTGCCGCAGGAGAGACAAAAACGGGGGCCTTGGGCTTGGAGCGGGAGTATTGTAAAAAGGAGGGTCCTCGGAACGGGGTTTGGAACTAAAATTTTGTGAAATGGGGGTCCTTGGAAGTTGGAACGGATCGATCGCCAGCGTGTGAGTACGTGCGTATGCATCCCTATGGAACGGGCATCCGTGATGCAGCTAGCGCAGCCTCCGCCGGGTGCGCTCGCTCAGAGACGATGGTCGGACAGCGCTCTGTGGCCGCTTTTCACCAAAATTGCAGCAGATCAATGCGACCGGAATGGCGTAACGAAAAATATGCGAAGCTTTGGAGCGAATTTCTTCTTTTTTCTAGATAAGAACAAAATGCTTTGCCTTGGAGCAGCTTTCTTTGTTTTTTCTCAATAAGACAAAAATGCTATGCCTTGGCTTGGAACGGAAATTTGGGTGTAAAAATGGGGGTCCCCTCCGCGGCACATACCCACTATGCATTATATACTGAGTGCCCCCCCCCGGGCCTCGTACTAGTGTGAGTGCCCTAGCCTAGGCTACCCACTTACACGTATTGCGATGTTTCAGTCTTGATTCAGGCCCTCTTCAAATTCAGCTCCTCTGTAATTATGCTCTCGCAGACAAAGTCCGGAGGGGGCATTAAGCGTTCCATCTGTCCATTGATTTGCCTGCCTCCCCCCCCCCCCCACTTGGTTTCAGTGCAATAAATTGAAATATATTTGATTGTTTTTTTTTTTAATTTAGGTGTGTTGGTAGATGACACTCTAGGCACCGTGCCTATTAATTCCTGTGTTAAAAAAGTGAGTGCACGCGAATTAAAAGTTGGACTTAAATTACTAGATTTTAACATGGAACTCCATTAAGAAAACTATTTTTAATTAGTCCCTAGATACTACTTCTTTTCTTGGGGTATTGAAGCCTATTCGTCCAGAACTTGCTCAACTTTTGCGACTAGCCTTGTCGCCATAGGGTTGTACACATCCTCGTTTAATACTGATTGTCACGTGACACGGCAATGTGTGTGTGTGTGTGTCGTTAGGCTGTTTGGCCTGTATTCAAGGCGTTCTATCCGTTATGATTTTATATTGAAGCAGAATACATCAGGTATAGGCCCATGTCAAGTCAAATCGATACAGGGATCGAGGAGGGGGGAGGGGTAGAGCAAAAAATTCCCAGTCACATGGTATGAAAATGATATTTTTTAATGATTGTTCATGCATTAGGGCAAACCCCTGTGTGGCAGGAGCATGATGAGTAAAAAAAATGAAATAGTAGAAAGAGGCCGAAACATATGGCACGTGGGAATAAAGTTGCTTTATATGTTCCAAGCGAATGAAGCAAGCGAGAAAAAACCTTTCGTGCAAATCTAAATTTGAGACAGATATCTTACCTTACACTTTTCCTAATTTTGGTTTCTTTAATTCCCTTCATTTTTTTATATCTTGGTTGTACGTAGAACATTCGGGGGGCATGCACTGGGCATAACCCTGGCTTGTGTACCCCAGTGCTAAATCAGCAGGTGGGTTTTGATATCTCTGGATCTTTAGCAATTTTAAAACTTTTTATAGAAATGGATGAGAAAATCCCTGCAATCTGATTGGTTGAGAGCAATGCAAAAATTTTACTGGGCTGCATGAACGATATCCCGATAATCAAAACGCAACGATATCCACTGTAAACAAGCAATCGCCCGAAAAGGTCATTGTGATGTCATCGCGCATGTACTGTTACCGTCACTTGTTTACGTCAAAATTTGAATTTCGATCAAAGCAGAATGAATCAAAGGATGCAAAATGATCTGTAAGTACAAATACGGTACCGTAATTGTCATTGGGATTAAAACTGCCCACATACTCGTTAGTTGAGAAGTCCAGACATACATGTACGATCTAACGTTAGATCTATACTGCCCTGGGCTGGCTGTGCACAGCGAAATATCCACTGCAGGCCCAGGCAGGCGCTGGCCCCCGGCGCGGCCCGCATACACACACACAGCTACATGTATTGGAGGTCGGAGGCTGCCTCAACTGCTCAAGATATAGTCAATGCAAAGCTGTATCTGGCATTTTGGGTATAACAATATCTTTGTGGCAACATTATCCAGTTAAGCCCATATTTATGTTGTCCAGGGTTATCAAAGTGTCTGCGCTCTGCATTAGATTTTGGAATTTTCATGCATCGATCCGGTAAATAAATCATGCGTCCAGTAAATAAATCATGCGTCCGGTAAAAAAAATCATGTGTCCGGTAAATTAAATTTACCGGACGCATGAAATTATCATGCATCCAGTAAATCATTAATTTTTGTGGTTTATTAAAAAAAAAATTCCATTCTATAAAACAGATGATGCATGGGTTTCTTTCGTGGGTCAGTGGAACTGTGTGCATGTGGTTACCTTGTACACAGAGTTCCTACTGACCCACTCTAACGCATCATTTGTATATAGATGGCTACTATTTTTTATTAAATCGCGAGTGTAGACCTAAATGTAATTATAGAAAAACATTTCGTTAAGGTTTTTATTTTTTTGACCCCCCCCCATAAAAGAAGGAAAAACAATTATAAATGAAGTTATAATATACACCCCTTTAATGATTTCGCTTTTTCTTCTCTCTTTTCCCCTCCTTTTTTTGGGGGGGACCTTTTCGTTTATTTCCCAGTCTTCCCTTTCTCCCCCCCCTCTTTCCTTTCTTTCCTTTTCTCTTATCTGGATTTTTTTTCCGGTGAAATCCACTAGGGATCAAGGGCCAGCCTGCATGCCCCTGCAGCGGTTTACGCCTCTGCCGTGGTATACGCATGATCTTAACCCTAAAAAGACTGAATCAGCCCCCCCCCTCGACATTTTTCGTGATAAATCCGCCGCGCAAATCTTTTTGACCGCGTTGCTCGCTGACTTTTTACTTTCAAGTCTCGCACAACTTTTGAGACCAAATTGTGACCCCCGGGTACACAGTTTCGAAATTACGCAACATTTCGTTCGTGCATGCAGACCCAAAATTACTCAAAAACGTGAATTTGTGTACAAATCCAATACAAATAGTGTTTTTAGCCAAAATTCATAAATGTATTATTATTTTTCCTTTTACTGCTTAAGATCAATTTATTTTATCTTTTTCATGGTCAAAATAAAGTCCCTGACAATTTCCATTGAAAAAACAATGAAAAACAAAGTCGAAAAACAATGAAATACATAAGAAATTTAGAAAACAATAGAATACATAAGAAAATAAACATGATGTTGAAATTTTTTAAAAATAAATTTGATCAGATGCCTATCTAGAGTAGGTGAAACAAAAATTAGCATTTCAGGGGCATTATTTTATTAATTAGAGCAAACTAATGATTTTACGCAAAAATTAGCATAATTAATGAAACATGAGATTTTTTGCATAATTTGATGTGATAATTTGGTAGATTATGCCATGGGTAATGTGTGCCAATTTTCGTCGCGATCGCGCAATCGACGTCCGAGATCATAAGGGGGCGCTGAATCAGCCCCCCTCCCCAGTCTTCTTAGGCATCGAAATAGCCCAGTCTATTTAGGGTTAATCATGATTAAAACTAGAGGTAAATCCAAGATTTTCCAAAGTAGGGGGGGGGGGGTGGGGTGAATTTTCTCAAGTACAATTAGACAACTCCCAAAAAAGGTTCTCACTTAAAAAAACCGGTCATTTTGTCTCACGTAAAGTGATGGTCACTAAAAATGAAAGTCATTTCGTTCGCGTGATATTCGGCAAGCTCCCCCAAAAAAATAAATAAGAAAAGGGAAAGTCATTTTGTCCATGTTATATTTGGCAACCCCCCCAAAAAAAAATTAAAATTAAAAAAAAGGTTTTAACTGTAATAATGATCGAAGGTAATTTTGTCTTGCGTAAAATTTGACAAATGAAAAATAAGATTGTCACTAAAAAAATGAATGTAATTTTGACCCACATAAAATTTGGCAAGCCCCCCCCCAAAAAAATGAAAAGGTTTTAACAAGCAAAAAAAAGGCTAAAAAGAGAAAGAAGAGACAAGAATATGAACGAAATATATCCCCATTACAAATAATGCTGTGATCATCATGAGGGAGGGGTCGCATAACTAATATAATTCCAAAATATTTACTATAAATCTCAATAGGGGGATCGTGTAGAAATGCTCACCAACAGTGAGCATTAATATAATCCATTTTAATTTCAACTAATTTTATAAAGTATTAAATGTCTTCCCACCAAATGAAAGTCATATCGCATAACTCCAATTTGTATTAAGGCGTACATTTACCAAAGTCTTGGGTTTGAAATCAGATTCAGAACAGCATTGTCCAACCGGCAACCCATATTTTGGGTAATGTCGCCTATGAGGTCCAAACATTAACATTAATCATTGGTACTAGGAGTGTGTGTGTGTATTTTGAGTTTTTGACAGACGTATATCAATCAGGTTTGATTATTTACGTCTGGGACCGACCTTTAATGTCACAATCCGAAAGACGTGATCAGGGCTCGAACCTCTGCATCAATGTGTAACTTCCCCACAGCTTGGAGTGGGTGACACCATAGGAGTGGATGACACCATAGTAATAATAATAATAATATTCCACATATTTATATAGCGCTTAATGCATCGGAACGACGTCTCTAAGAGACTAAGCGCTTTCCAGACTCAGTATTACCACGGTCATCAGAACCTTGTATGCCTGCGTACAATGTATGCACCTTCTCCACTCCCTGGGGAGCACTCCAACAAGAGTTCCAAGACTCAATTGCTAGGCATACTACATTATACATAGGCTTTCACATCCTACCAGGTACCCATTTAACACCTGGTGGAGAGTGGCAAAGTGGATTAACGCCTTGCCAAAGGACGCTAGTCCATGGCGGGATTCGAACACACGACCCTCTGATAGTACAGGCCAAGTTTGAATTTGGAGTCGGCAGGTCAAAACACATTAAATATGCAATTTAGTTTCCGCATGATAATGTCTTTTTTATGAGTTATGAAATATTCTACTTATTTGAACAAATTTGGGTGTGTAGGTAGATGATACCAATACAGGCTAAGTTCGAATTCGGAATATGCTGGTCAAAGATCACAGCTCATTAAATATGCGAGTTGGATTCCTCACGATATCTTATCAAAAGTCATCAGATTTTTTAAAATTTGGGTGTGTTGGTAGATGATGATGCACAGCATTTATATAGTGCCATATATCTGTTAAAGACATTCCAAGGCGTATTGGAGGAGCCAGCCAATCTGGGTCGCCTACAAGGGTGCGCACACAGAACTGTGACCCGCAGGTATCTCCTCCCAATTACTGGTTGGGGGTATCCGGGTGGACCACTACACTGGGTCATTAAATATGCGAGTTGGTTTCTTATAAAATAACATCAATATGAAATAATCACGTAGGCCTTATATAAAAAGTGCAAAGGCAAGCAATTTTTTTTCTTACTTTTTTTGGAACTTTTATATATGTATTTAGGATGTATTTTGTCCTGAAAATTTAACATTCTAGGCACCGTTTGTGATCCTGAACAAGATGTGTGTGTTCTAGATAATTACTGAGAATGCCAAGCACGAACATAATTTTTAATAAGTGTTCTAGCATGATCCTGTTAAGGACTGTTTAACCATGAGGATGGTACATATTTCAATAATGGGAATGCGAAGCACGAGCTGAAAATTGTTGACATTCCGACCTAAAAAAAATGGTCATTTGTTCTATGCACTAGATCATAAAATGATAGGTACGTAACTAAATAATTGATGCGAGTGCAAATTGGGAATTTGAGTGTGGCAAACTGATTCTGTTTGGTTCTGCTTGCGTAGACTGGGGCCCGTTTCTCAACACCGTTAAGTCTTCTAACTTCTTAACTAAATTGGAAATAGTTAGCTACCTGTTAGCGAACTGTTTCACGAATCCCTCTTTGCCAAGATCGGGGACAACTTGACCAAATAGTTATGACATCTCCAAACCTGTCATAACTTACTTCTTTCTTAAGGATCAAGTCCACCTCAGAAAAAATGTTGATTGAATCAATGGAGAAAGACCAGACAAGCACAATGCTGAAAATTTCATCAAAATCGGATGTAAAATAATAAATTAATGACATTTCAAAGTTTCGCTTATTTTGAACAAAATAGTTATATTAACGAGCCAGTTACATTCAAATGAGAGAGTCGATGATGTCACTCACTATTTCTTTTGTTTTTTTATTGTTTGAATTATACAATATTTCATTTTTTACAAATTTGACAATTAGGACCTCCTTGCCTGAAGCACAAAATGTTAAAATAATGTAATTCCACGTGTTCAGGGAGGAATGACACTTCATTTCACATGACAATGACGAGAAAATAAAAATAATTCATATTTCATATAATAGATTACAAAAGAAATAGTGAGTGATGTCATCAGTTTCTCATTTGCATATCGACCGAGATGTGCATAACTGTTTTGTGAAATGAAGCGAAACTTTAGAATGCCATAACTTTCTTATTTTACATGCAATTTTGATGAAATTTTCAGTGTTATGGTTGTTGAATTTTTCTCTTTTTATTCAAATAAAGTTTTTGTTGGAGTGGACTTGTCCTTTATGTAGTGATATCATGTGGATAGACTGTGACATTCAAATGAGCCTCGAAATTTGAAAATTTTATTACGTAATAATTTAAAGAAAAATGAATTATATAGCAAACAAGTGGGATAAATCATTTAATAGTAATTGTAATGCACAGAAATTATAACAAGTGTTAATTTAAGGTAGTAAAATAATTGAATTGACAAAGATTCTACCACTTCAGGTCATCCATAATTGGACTCGTTTTCAGACCCTTATCAAAATTTTAATAAATTCTTCCTCTAATATACGCATAGCATTCATAAAATTGTGCGTTTAGGTATCTAAAGAGTTTAACAATCCATGATAATATATTTTTTGATGATGTTTGGAATCCTGAAAATCTGTTTGATTATCATCATATTAAAGGCAAAAAGAAGCTGCTGAAAACTGCTTATCTAAAAAAAAAAAGAGCCAATGGAGTAAATTAGAGAGTCAAAAGGGGGCCTAAGCTTTCGATCCTAGCAGAATCTTCGTCGGAGGCAAAATGACAAACATAAAGTGGAACAACCATGATATAGACCACAAACATCCAACAGCAACACTAGAAACCATCATGTTAGGAAGAAAGCCTTATGGTTTACTTACGTAAACTATTCAAATTTTATATCTTGGGATAAATATCTCAATGTCCACTTACATGTGATTTTTTTTATCATGATATGAATTAGTGTTAATTTCATTTCCTCAGAAATTTAATGCCCATGTCTGCATGTTTAAGTACTTTTTAAGCATATTTTGCCTCTATTTTTTGCAACTTTTGGAAAATTTGCTATTTTGTGACTAAGGCTACGTCTGGTATGTACTTTCCACCAATAGTATCAATATGATATTAATGGATTCTAGTTAATCCTTTTGGGTAATTTTGGAACTAATTCTGTGTTTGGTAGATAAATAGGACTAACTTGTCCAGGTGTTGAGAAACGGGCCCCTGCTGATGAGTAGGCCTAGAGTTTTTATGCCCCTGCAGATGAAGCCCGGAGGGGGCATTAAGTGTTGCCCCTGTCAGCCCCCCCCCCTTGGTTTCCGCGCAATAACTTGAAAAACATTCAATGGATTTTAAAAAATTTGGTGTGTAGGTAGATGTCACCAAAATACAGGCTAAGTTCACAGCTCATTATGCAAGTTGGTTCAAAATTTATTTTTTTGATTATATTTATATGCGTATTGATTTCTGCATGATATTAAGTTCAATCATATTGAATAGATTTCTGATCGCGTTAACTGGGGCCCGGGTTGGCACGTTTTAACCAGTGTGTTTTAAAACACATTTTTTTTACTTGTGTGTTATAAATAAATCCTCTTTCTCTTCCCCCTTTACTCTTTCTTGATTGCTTTGTCATGTTCCTCTTCTCCCTGTTCAATCTTGCACAGCAATCAATATTAAGAATATCATTTTAACAAACAAATCTATGTGATTAGCTCACTTTTATCTACAATAAATTCGTAAACATGGCAGGGCCACACAACATTCAAGACTATTTTTGGAATGCATGCATGGTTACGCAGTTATGATATACACAAGTGCATATTATCAGATCCGAATTGCTTAAAAACTTGATTTCATGTACAACTCAATGTGAGTCATTGCCAAAATTTGTATCTGTATCATTATTTTCAGAAATTGCTGAAAATTTCTATTAGTAATAAATTTGAAAATCTGTACATAAGAAAAATGAAAAAGTAAAAAAAAAAAATTACCAGTAACCTACATAGACTGGGCTATTTCATTTCCTAAGAAGACTGGGGGGGGGGGCTTTATGATCTGGGCAGTCAATCATGGGATCACAGCGATGATTGGCAAACGCATTACCCATGGTATATTCTAAAAAACTATAATCAAATTTTGCCTAAATCTCATTGCTAATTTATGCGTAAAATCAAAAGTTTGCTCTAATTAACTAAATAATGCCCCTGAAATGATCACTTTTGGTTCACAGACTCAATATATTTCAACATCACACTTATTTTCTTATGTGTTTATTGTTGTTTCAATGGAAATAGTCGGGGACCATATTTGACCGTAAAAAAGTTGAAATTAATTGATTTTAATCAGTAAAAGGAAATATAATGGCACATTTATGAATTATGGCTAAAAACACTATTTCCATAGATTTGTACGCAAATTCACATTTTTCCAGCAACTTTTGGTCTGCATGCACTTCCAAAATGTTGTGTAATTTCGAAAACACATACCAGGGGGTCGCAATTTTGGTCTCAAAAGTTGCGCGAGACTCGAAAAAGTGAGTGAGTGATGCTGTAAGTCTGTGAGTGATGCGGTAAAAAAAATTGCGCAGTGGATTTATTGCAAAATATGACAAGGGGGTAAATCAGCCCCCAGTCTCATAAGGGTTAAAAACATTATATAGGCCTACTGATTGTTTTTAATATACATTTGATCAGAATTCCTGAATTAAAAAAATAAGTAGTTCAAGGGCTATATTTATAGGTTTGAATTGAATTTGTATTTTATGCCCTAAAATTGGTATAATTGATTCAAATGAAATAAAGCATATTGATTTACCCGAAATGAAATTAAGCTTTGAAACCCAATGTATATCAATTTTTCCATTGTGCAAATTCTCCTCGCCCCCCCCCCCTCGATTGACAAGACTCAGGATACCTAGGGACAACACGTATATAATCATGTATTAGGAATGAAATGTCATATTACTTATAAAGTGTTTTTTTTTGTAGGCATTCAATTTCCATGATTTAGTAATTTGGGGGGAAATATCAACTTTTCTGTTCAAAATTCATAAACAAAATTGTGGTAATCTCTTATTAAAACATCAAGAACTGAAATCTTATTTTATTTAGTGTATAGTTTAATTGATTTACAGAAAATTGCATCATAAAACAATAAAAAAACATTTTGTACTACAATTCTGCGGGGGCATCTGTTTCCTTTGGACACGTCAAACTTTCTTAATTATGTGTAATTGATTCTATGACATGTGTTTACATTTGCTGCAGATTCCCATTCAGCCATTGGACTGAACCGGTACCAAGACCGGAACTGTAACACAGTAAGGATGGTCAATATGAAGCGAGCTTCATTGAATTCCTCCAAGAGCTCTGTACTCTGTTCTGATCATTTTGAAGATGCTTGCTTTGACCTGGGCAGACGATACGTCTTAAACAGGATGCTGTCCCAACCATATTTGATTTCCCGCCTCGTCTTCAGAAGGTACAGTGGATCTATATCATACATGCGTTCTAAAGAAATATATATTCTGTTTTATCTACCTTTGTTTTGATAGAACATTGCTTTAATTATTCAATTTTCAGTAGCAAAATAGAGATGAAAATTATCCTAATCAGGAGGATAACCATGGACCGGGGCCTATACTGTGTATTTACAGTAAACTACTAAATAAATATATTTTTTAAAATTTGGTTTAACTCATAATCCTGGGCTACTTTGAGATTGCATAGCCCAGGGAGGGGGAGGTGGGCTTTTTTGGTCCCCCTCTTCAGATCTTGCCTCTGATCAAAACGAAAACCAATGCACACATCAACATCAATGTAATCTGCAAGCATGGAACTAAAGGTTACAGAATTCATTAAAATTTATTGTTAATAAATTATTTATTGTTAATAAATTAGTAATGCTAATTTATGCGTAATAGAGAATTCTTTGTTTTAAAGGTTAATCTCTAAAGAATTCCCGAAATTCTATGATTTCTAACAAAGTTGCTCAAAAATAAATGGTAAATGACATTTCTAATCTTATGTATTTTATTGTTTCTATAATTCCATATGTATTTCTTTGTTTTGGGGCCTTATGTATTTTATAGTTTTTTTAATGGGATCTGTTCATGGCACTATTCTGATTATAAAAAGCAAAGATTTGATTATTTTCAACCAATAAGTGCAAGAATAATGATAAATTTGTCAATTATGACTGAAAATAGAATTTCCATTGGATTAAATGTGTATACAAAATAATATTTTTGAGCAATTTTTGGTCCGACATAAACTCATAAAATGTTGCGTAACTGAATATCCGGGTATCTCAAAAGCTCTGCAGAATTGACCAAAAAGTAATCATGGTACCTCATTTCTCATTGTGGACTTATCATGAAAAATGTGGATGGGGAGGGGAGTTTATTAAGCCCCCCCCCCCCCCGGGGCTAGATAGGGTTTATATATCATGTATATTTTTAAAAAAATTATCTTGTTGCAAGTCACTGCAAAAGGTTTGATTTCTAAACGAATATTGTTCTTCATGGATAATCGAATATTTGATTGAAAAATTATCTTTGAATAGTTATCTTTTCATTCTTGTATCTGTTTTTGTTCAATATTGTTTTTCTTATTTTTTTATTAATTCGTCTCCTACAGAATTCACCCAAACCAAGGTATTTCCCAAAAGACTTTTCGATTCAGCAAACAACCTCCCAGATACTGCAAAGACACCAGTGCCAAAGTCTTCAGCACCTTAATTTCTCGAAGACCACTCCTACTGAATACCAGAAAGTCCAAGAGGGGTAAAGTGGAAGTCAACAACAATAATGGACTGTATTAAAACTTGGAGAAGAGGCTGAAAACCACACAGAAGTCCTACCTTATACATTACTTGCTTTTAAGTTTGGACAAACATTGATTTGCACAACTTTACAACAAAAAATTTACGCTGTGTGGATTCTGATTATTTAAAATAGCTCAATGAAAACGTTTATCACTGGGCATGTAACAAAAATGAATTCATTGAATTTGAAGATGTCTTACAGTATATTCATTCTGATTTGAATGTCAGAAGAGAAAAAAGTTTGTGAAAAGTAGGAATGACGGCAAGCTGACAGAAGAATAGAATACATGTAGGATAGAACAAGGCCACAGTTATAAATGAGCTGTTGGATAGAGACAAAAAGATGAATTAAGAATGGGGGTGATAGAGAAATAGAGACAGGAATTGGGGAGCCTGTGATGAATGCCTGAGAAAGTAAAAATTACCATATTTTATTTTTTTAAGGATTTGAACAGTCAGGAAGAATGTGGTCTTTTTTCTGTTGTTATTTCTCAAAATACTGGTATGTTTTGTGTACAGAAAGGGGTATAATCCTTTGCAATAATCACTCTCACAGAAAATATTAACTAATCAAAAGAAAAGTCAAATATTTCACTGATTTACAATTGTTCGGTCACTCTCATATCTAAAGTTACCCCCCCCCCATCATTTCAAGGTATTGGAGAGAGAGGTTGGGCAGGACATGGCTGTCAGCAGAAAAAAAATGCAGGGTGGGGCAAAACAATTTTGGGATATGTGCGAGGGAGCGAATGCGACAGAGCAGAATTTTGTGGGGGGGGGATATATGCGAGAGAGCAAAATGACAGAAGGAAAATGCAGGGGCCAAGAGATTTGAGGAATATGTAAGAGGGAGCGAAGTGACCAAGCAGAAGAAATGTAGAGGACAACAAATTGTTGGGTATGTGAGGGAGCAAAGCAACCAATTAAAAAAGGAGGTTAGTCAAAACGTTCTTGAATATGAGTAAGGAAGCAACTTGTTCACTTCCGAGCAGTAGGACTCGTTTTAAAATAGCTTAGGAAATATGTGTTTCCTAAGCATGGTAAACACATATTGTAGGCCTATAGTACAATTTAGGTGCTCTAAGAGTTAAATTCTGAATGAGCTGCATTTGCTGGTAAATCATGCGCAGAGGATCTTTGTCTTTTATCCATTTCTACACTTTTCTTTAGATTTCAGTTTTAAGGCGGGAAGGATCCCACCCTCCTGTGGATGCTAATATTTTGACTGACCCTGGGTAAATAGAATAATTACAAAAACAAAAATGATGTTTTAATATGAGATTTTTTAATGCCCCTTGAAAGTCCACCATCTTTCTCACTCTCTCCATCTTTGTTTTTATTCATTTTAACTTTCCAATTCTTTCTCTCTTGATATCTATAAAGTTCAGGTTCACCCTTTTAACTTGCACTATTCCAAGCCCCCAACCAATTGGCATCCACAGGAATGGGGGAGTGGGGCTTCCCCCTAGAAAATAAAGTCAAACAAAAGAAAAATGTGGAAAATAGAAATGGATAAAGACAAATAATCCTCTACGCATGTCTTACCTACCAATAGTTCATTCACAATTTAATACCTAAATTCTACTGAGTTTACCATACTTAGAAAATGCATATTTCCTATGCCATTTTTAAACAAGTCCCTATCGCTGGGAGTGAACGTGTTGCTCACCAGCACGAATTCGAAAATATTTTGATTGACCTGGGGCCCGTTTCATAAAACATTTGCCGCAGCGGCAACTCCCATTTTCTGCGGCAAATCTCAAAACAGCGGCAAATGACAATTTCTGCGGCAATATTTGATGCAGCTATTTGAGCTGCGTCAAATATTTGCCGCAGATACTTTCAGGGGCAAATGACAATTTCTGCGACAATATTTGATCTATTTGAGTTGCGTCAAATATTGCAGCAGAAACGGCTTTTTCATCAAAATATCAACAATTTGGAGGGCCTAACAACCATATTGCTAAAGTTTTTGATGATATTGAATTGATAAATTGCTTTTTGTCATTCTAAATAGAAAATACAGGTATTTTCACTCATTGACAAATAAAAGTAGATATTTATTGAATCACTAAATTTATTGAATTGAATTTACTGAATTTATTAAAGTCAAATTTATTTCATTAAATAGATACATAGGAACATCCATTGTGTTCCTGCAAATTTACACTTTAAAAAAGTATTTCTTTATCCTGTAAAAGAATGAATAATTGTCTCAGTTTGTCAAAGATGTTGCGTCATTGGCTTTTGAGTTTCAATTAGATTCATTTCATTATTCATAAGTGTTTTTTTGCTGCTGTTGGTTTTTTTCTGATGTGTTTGTTGAAACTCCAGCTGAAGCTGTGGTTGCTGTTAACGTTCCCGGAGTGTTTGTTGGACACCTTGATGTTGTTGAGTTTGCCAGTGTGGTTTTTGCATCTCCTGCAGAAATTGTTGATGCTGCTGTAGTTGTTGCTGTTGGTCAATGTAGTGTTACATCTCCTGTGTGTTTGCTGCTGTTTTTGCTCCTACTGTGCATGTGATTGAAGTACCTGAAATAGTAATTAATTTATAATGCATATGAGCAAGATACTAAACTTATTCCTAATTTCAATTTCATTGTTAACCCTTAATAGAGTGGGGGGGGGGGGGTGGAGGCACCTCTTGGTACTTTGCAAGATTTATCCAAATGGACAAGATCCTCAGGCACTCCCGGGATGACCTACCAGAATAGCCTCACAGTAAGGTGTATTAACAGGATTTTGTACTCATAACATTCAGTTGATTTTGCATGAACTCAATTCATCAAATGAATGTAAAGGGTCTACCAGTAAAAAAAATTCTGTGAGCTTTTTCGGGTAATCTTTCTGAGTCCTTTTACTCCTTTAATGAAATATTAATAATAAAATACATGATGAAGTGAGTTTGACAGTTATTTGACATGTTGCATCTTATGTGCTAGTGGTGGGGTCAATCATTATAGAAATGCAGAATATACATGTACATGTACCAATTTGGCAAGAGAAAGCAAGTCACATTATCGACCAATGATTGATATTGGTTTGTTACTTTTGCAGCTGAAAAAAAAATCAACACCTCAAACTAAGAGTTTAATTCTAAAATTTGGATTCCTGACAAAGAGCAAATCAAGAAGACAAAAATCATTCAAATTGTTATTATGACTTACTTTCTATGCCAAAATGAATCAGAATTATAAATAAGTTTAACTTACGTTTAAATCACATTTCTAGGCTCTTTATCTGGCTCTTCAAACCCTTCAGTTGTTGATTCTGGCATGACTTTCTGATACTATTTTGTGTCCTTCTGGAACTGTGGACAAAACCTCACCTGAAGGAATAAATTAAAATTTTCAAAAAATGTTTGGCACTATAATTTTTTTTCTCACATGAATACATTACATGTATATCAAAAGAAAAGAAAAGGAAACTTCATTTGACTATTAGGTTTTTGTCAGGGGGGGGGGGTAAAGGGGTCAAGATGGGTCAATATGATGAACAAAAATGCAATAGTAAGTAATACATAAGGATGAATCTCTGGTTGAAAAACGTCACTTCATGCAATTATTCCTCATAATTCATCTTGCACACACATATACACATAGTGAGGATGGGTGAGAGAGAGCGAGCATCGTCATCGTACATGCAAAAAGTATTAAATCCATCACTGATGTATAGATGGGGGCCATGCCCCCCAGTCAGACTGCAGGTCCCAAGAGAGTGGCTTCTTTCATCCAAATGATATTCATGACTTGAGATGTTTTGTATATTTAATGAGCTTGACGCGGACCATAACACCTTTTCATTCGGTCATTGCTGCTCTAACTGTGCATCGAATTTCATGAATTTGGTACCATTGTAAAGAAGAAGAATCATTCTTTCATGTCATATGTTTGGATTTATTCAAAGATTTTGTAATATAGGTTCAAAGTTTGATCTAAAATATGCTATAAAATAAATATTTTCACCTGACAAAAGTTGCTATTTTCACACTTTATTTGTGTTTGAGCCCAAATGATTTTTATATCATGATAAAGCTGAATATGTATGCTTTGAAACGATATAGGTTTCAAAATAAGAATTGGTTTAATCGGGTCAAGATCACACTTTTCATTTGCCAAGTACATAAAGCAGTTTGAAAACAAGAATACTGCATTCTGATTGGTCAAATGGACCACCCAGTGGCAAATTCCAACGGTTCCAGTGCCATGGTTCGTAGGAAGGTCACACTTCCCATGTGGTAATCTCCTCAAATACCCTGTGCCTGTTGTTCTGTGAACCTTATCCAGCCAATCAGAACTCTGGATTTCATGCAAGTACAAAATTACAGAAATCTCGTATTGTACCTTAGTGGGAAAAGTGTGATCTTGACCCGATTAAAAGGTGCCGCATATCAAGAGTGGCATTGTGAGAAAGAAAAGAAGTTCAGCTTTATGGTGATATGGATATCATTGAGGCTCAAAATAAAAAGTTTGCACAATGTGCAAAAGAAAATGGAAGAAGAAAATTAAGTTTTGAGGCACACTTTCAGGCCAGAAATTTACTTATTTAACAAAATATTGTATACAAAATAAATGACCAATATGAAAGAGTAACTTTTACTCTATCTGATAGTGCAATAATATTTAATTTAACTTGAGGTTAAAAAGTAATGCCAGTAGTTGCAGTAAACACTGATTTCATGAGAAAGTCTGGCTTAATTGTCAGTATATCATCGAGGATCTAGATTTGGTAAAGTTACATAAACTGAACTTTGTGAAATCTTGAAATCTACGCTGAAAAATGTTCACACTGAAGATCACCAACACAGATAGGCACACGTGGGACAGTGTATTATTATTGCTGGAATATGAGCTTATTTTGCTTATTTCTCAGCAATTACACAATTTCTTCCAGAATCCTTTGGCACATATTTTTTATTCATACAGACACTTTGGTGGTCATTATATTAGATTCTGTAAAAAGTCATTTTGAGATCGTTACCAATACTGGAATTTCTCTTTAAAACAGGTAAATTCTTAGACTCGAGAAAGAAAATCTCACGAATCACAAGATTTTGCAAGGATTCAGCCACGAGATGATTTGGATGTATCTGGACTTTTTGCTCATTAGCATAGGGACCTGCGGTCTGACTGCCCCCCCCCCCAATGTTTAACGACCAAGAAAGAAAAGGAGAAAAAGAAAGAAAGCGAACGAGAAAGGGTGAAATAGAGAGTATTTACTGGATATTATTACGTCAAAATCTTTCCAAATTTTGATTTCTGTATTAAAAAGTTCTAAAATTTTGCACACTCCCTTCGCTCTCTTTGGAGAACTTTTGTTCCATTCGCCATATTTAGCCCTCTCAAAATATTTGGCTCATTACGCCACTGAATTCAATTGTAAGAATTTTATGTTTGCTTAATGTAGACTTAATCTAACCCTAATAAGACTGCCAGGGTATTTTGGAGGCAGGAAAGATGGGCGGAAGGGGAGTGGGGGCCCTCAAGATTGACCGTTAATTGCGCAATTGTGAAGAAATGCAAAATGCCTGCCACAGATGAAAAAATTGTATATTTGATCATTCTAAAATTATTTAGAATTATATATTTTACTAAATCATGCATGAAATTAGAATTTGGCTGGAAATCTATAAACACAGCCCTTGAAGTTTTTGTTCAGACACATAAAAATTAATTGATATCAAATACCTTTCATATGTATTTTTTTCCTTTCTTAAGTATTTCTTTGTTTTTTTTACTTTTTTTATATTGTTGACAAAATTTTCTGATCATAAGCACAATGAAATTAATTGATTTTAATCAGTAAAAATAAACATTAACCGGTATGATACAATTATGAATTCTGGCTAGAAACAGATTTTGCATTGGATTTGTCCATGAAATCACATTTTAGTGCAATTCTGACATGTGTAATTACACAATGCACAATGTTGCATAATTGCAGAACCGGGTACCCAGGTGTCACAAATTTTGTCTGAAAACTCATAAACTTTTTTTAAAAAAGGCTTTATAATGACGCGGCACAATCTTTCACGTTGTGGATTTATCGTGAAAATTTTTGGGCTCCCACCGCCTTTTTAGGGTTAAATCAGATAGCACATCATGATGGGTTTTACTGATATTCATTCTGCAACCCATATTTCAAAGACTATCCATCATATCTGACATTGATTTTTACCTGTGGCAGTATGTTAGTCTCTGCATTTCTACAACTGTGGCCAAATATTCTACTACTAGTTCATTAGATGGGCCCATGGCATTTTTCTTATTGTAGGAGACTGGCAAGCCCTGGCTTTGAAGTTCCTGGTATATCCTTCTCCAGCTGCAATATCTGGTCAGTTGAGGACTTGGGGGCTTTGTGTCAGGAGTGGTCTTGGTAATGGCGGTGGCAATGGTGATGGCAGTGACAGAAGCAGACTTGGTGGTGGTGACTGCAATTGCAGCATTGTTGATGGTGGTATATGCCTCATCACGACCAACATTAGCTCCTGCTGCCATGCTGCTGGTCTCCATCTATTATGTTTTAAATAGAATAAAACATTAAAACAATTGATTATTAACACATCAACTTCAGAACACTAGCATATTGATAATAAAACTTGTAGATTAGCAGTCAAAGCATAAAATGAACTTCCACAGAAGACTACATGTACCTTCTAATAGAATTTCAGACCACCTTGAGGATGTTATGCTCAAAGCAAGGTTTTTATTTGACAACATTGGTCAGAGGGACATGGATTTAAATGTCAGAATACAACTGGTATCATTGGTTGATCAATCATACTGTACAATACCCCATTTAGATATATGTTGCTGTTATCTTCCACTTTACCCCTCTTAGATTTTTGGCATTGAGTAGTAGTCCCAGGGAAGGTGCTGAAGACTTTGGTACAGGTGTCTTTGCAGTATCTGGGAGGTTGCTTGCTGAATCTAAATGACTTTCTTTCGAGGGTTTCCCTGGTTTGTGTGCATTCTGTACGAGAAGAGTGAATAAAAAAAAAACATTAAAAAAAGAAAAATTGAATAAACCGAGATGCAAGAATGAAAAAAATGACTTTAAATTTGTCAAATTAATATTCAATAGTACATTTAGAATAATATTTGTTTAGAAATGAATCCTTTTCAATGGACTTGCAGCAAAATAAACATGTTTAAATATTCATGATGATTTATTAACCCTATCTGGCCCCAAAGGAGGAAGGGGGGGGGTCTTAAAGGGATGGTCCAGGCTGAAAATATTTATATCTTAATACATAGAGTAGAATCCACTGAGCAATATGCTGAAAATGTCATCAAAATCGGATAACAAATAATAAAGTTATTGAAGTTTAAAGTTTAGCAATATTTTGAGAAAATAGTCATATCATGAATATTCATTAGGTGGGATGATGTCACATCCCCACTTTCCGTTTGGTTCATAAAATCATAATTTTTTCATTATTTCATACATGTGTAAATGATGTGTCTCCATTATGATGAAATAAGTTTCAGCAATTAATATCTAATGTACTAAATCAGTTGTCAATCCAATTTTTCTAGTTCTTGGAGGATAAAATTTAATAAACATAATTTCATATAATAAAATTCAAAAGAACAATTTGAGATGTGACATCATCAGCCCACCTAATGAATATTCATGACGACCGTTTTCACAAACTATTGTTATAAACTATCAAATTCAATAACTTGATTATTTGTCATCTGATTTTGATGAAATTTTTGGCATTTTGCTCAGTGACTTCTACTCTATTTATTAAGCTACATGTATAAATATTTTCAGCCTGGACCATCACTTTAATAAGCCCCCCTCCACATGTTTTGCAATAATTCCACAGTTAGAAACATGTCCTCATATTTTTTTGTTGGTCAAGTCTCGCAGAAGTTTAGGGACCAAGTTTGCGGCATCCGGATACGCAGTAATGCAACAATGTATGAGTTCATGTCGGACCTAGAATTGCTCAAAAACATTATTTTTCTTACAAATCTAATCCAATGGAAATTCTATTTTAAATCATAAATGACAAATGCATCATTATTCTTGTACTTATTGGTTGAAAATTATAAAATCTTTGCTTTGTCTCAAAATATTATATCTATATTTTGATATTAATAGATGCTCTAAGATCTTATCTTTGAAATGGCATTTAAAAAATAAATTCATGCTTGAGCGAACATGGGACGTTTTATACTTTTAGACTTTTGGCTAATCAGCAGACTTATAATATATTCATTATCTTTGCCATAATTTTCGAAAAATGCTGTCAAATTTCACTAATAAATTTATTCATTTACCTGAATTACATTGGTTTTAATTTGAACTTCTTTTACCTTTGAATTTTGCTTCATAAGTAAGAAGAGACTTTCTTGTCAACCCAAGTGAGAAGATTTGCATTTTTAATTGGGAGAATTTGTAATCATTCAAATCCTTTTTATTATGTGAAACAAATTATGTTATGGTACCTTTGATAATAATTATGTGAAACAATTTATGTAATGGTACCTATAAAAGACATGAATCCTATTTTCAAGGGGTCATTGAATCCTTCACCAAGTTTAATTATGTGCTTGACAGGACAAACAAGAAAATATTCATGTCTTTCAATGGCAATGGTGTATTGAGTCAATTTTGAAGGAGCAAGATATGGCAGATCAGGTAAAATGCATTGAAAAGTTGTGAAGCGAGCAAGCAAAAATTTCCAGTTTTTACTAAAATATCCAATTTTGTGATTTTGACATAATATTCAGAATAATATCATATTTCACTTTCTATGTTTTCTGTTATTTTTCTTTCCACTTTTTTCCTTGGTCATAATTTTGTATTGGGAGGGGGGGAGCACCCCGAGCCCCCACCCCTCAGTATGCCACTGTTCAAAGGCATCATAACCTTTGCAGAACACAATGAAAGGATTAAAAAAAAAACACGCTCTACCATAATTTGGTTTTAAAAAATGTTCTTGCCTAAGGAAGGAATATTCAAAACTAAAAGAGAACATATTAAAAAGGAACAACACCACAACTATCCAAATAAATAAGTAGATTTGGAAATGAATTTTGACTGCATAATTCGAAAATTATGGCAAAGATAATGAAAAGGTTAAGAGGAATTCTGCTGATAGCAAGAAGTCCGACCATCATATTATGCCATTTTGGCGCAAGCTTCCTTTTTTACCCCAGACAAAACAAAAATTTGTGTTTGCGTAAGCACGAACAAAACCAAATTATTTTAATAGCATTTGAAGGATAAGACTCCATAGCATGTATTGACACCAAAATATTGAGATCATAATTTGAAACAAAAATTTTATAGACTTTTCAAATCTATCCCATTTTTTCATACGCACTGTAGAACTTGGGAACTTATTTAGAGATTTACTTAACTGTACAGCAGAGAATTCTCTATTTATGCATAAAATAATTTATCAAAAATGAATTTTAATAAATTATGAAAAATCAGCAATACACCCTTAGCTTTGCAATTTCAAAGAAGCTCATGCTAATTATGTAGGGCTAAACCAAATTTTTAATTTGTTTGATCATTTAGTAAGCGTTAACTTAAAATACACAGTCCCCTGGTACACAGTATAGGCCGAGGTCCATGGTGACCCTAACGAATAGGATAATTTTCATTTCTCTTTGGCTACTGAGAATGGAATATTCAAAACATTGTTCTGTCAAACCAAAGGTAGATAGATAATACAGAGATTATATTTCTTAAAAACACGTATGATATAGATCTACTGTACCTTCTGATGACGAGGCGGCAAATTAATTGTGGTTGGGACAGCATCCTGTCTTAGACGAATCGTTTGCCCAGTCCTGTCAAAGCAAGCATCTTCAAAATGATCAGAACAGAGTACAGAGCTCTTGGAGGAATTCGATGAAGCTTGCTTCATATTGACCATCCATACTGTGTTACAGTACCAGTTCAGTCCAACGGCTGAATGGGAATCTGCAGCAAATGTAAACACATGTCATGAAATCAATTATATATAATTAAGAAAACTCTAGGCCTACTCAGCAGCGGCCCGTTTATCAACACCTGGACAAGTGAGTCATATTTATCTACCAACCACAGAGTTAGTTCCTATCTTTAGGATTTTTAACAAGAAATAATCCATTAATAACGTTATATTGAGACTATCGGTAGAAAGTACAAGAGATGTAGCCTTAATCACATAATAGCATAATTTTCAAAAAGTTAAATTATGATAAAACTTGCAATTATTGTGATAAATCAGGAAATACATCCAATCAAAAAATAGCAGAGCCAAAACTAGAACTAAAGCTTCGGTCTCTGTTAAAGGGGAAGTTCACCCTGAAGAAAACTTTGTTTTAAAAATAGCAGAAAAAATAGTAAAAAATATTGGTGAAGGTTTGAGGAAAATCCGTTAAAGAGTAAGAAAGTTATTAGAGTTCAAAGTTTTGGATTTGTGACGTCATAAACGAGCAGCTGCCTCATGTGTTATGTAATATAAAATGCATGAATTTCAAATTTTGTATGGTTCCTGGTGACTTAATTTTGTTTTCTATTCATGATCTTGTGTGAAATGATTTGTCTATCGATATACAAAAGGTACAGTGAAAACTATTTTCAATTTTCTGAGAAAATGACATTTCTTTGATTTTTTACCATTCGCTATGTAGGAATGCTGCTCGCATATGACGTCACAAATCAAATAATTGAAATTCTAATAACTTTTTGATTATTTGATGAATTTTTCTCAAACCTTCGGCAAACTTTTTTATTATTTTTTCTGCTATTTTTACAATAAACTTTTTGTCAGGGTGAACTTCCCCTTTAAAGGGGAATCCAACCCAAATAAAAACTTGTTCTTAGGGGAATAAGAAAAATCAGTCAAGTTGATAGGTGAAAGTTTGAACACTATCTGACAAATAATAAGAAAGTTATTTTTAAAGTTGTGAATATTGGTAATCCCTAGATCCACGAGACTGCAAATTGGCCACATATGTGATGTCACAGTGATGTAAGGCAAGGACTACTCTTCCATGTACTCCAATACATAAAATGGCTAATATGTCATTTTTTCAAATGTTTTACTTCAAATTTTTATTTTTCTTTCACATGAGGACATAAAACAATATACTACCAGGGTTATATTTAGATTACTGCCCCAGGGGAAGGGCAGTTAGGAGAAAAACACAAATCCCTGATAATTAAGTACATGGCCTATGGGAAAGTTGTCCTTGCCTCTTGTCATAATTTACTTACCCAGTTGCCACTTTGAAATCTACATAATCATAGGGATTTCAATTTTAAAGCAGCCATAACTTTCTTATTGCTGGTCCGATTTCTTTCAAACTTTCACCATTCTGTTTTATCTAATTTTCTCCTTTCCAACACTATATTTTATGACCAAGGCTGGATTCCCCTTAAGTGTAAAGGCATCTGGCCGAGCGTTGTTGGAGCGGTCGTGGAGCGGAGAGAAAAAAAAATCATCACCGCTCGCTACCGTTTACCATTTTCAAGTTCGATTTGTTTTTTTGTTTTCGATTTTTCCCCCATTTTGAGAGAAAAATTCTACCCTCTTTCCCTACCGCTCCAACAACGCTCGGCCGGTGTGACCATGCCTTTATGTTGGTTGTTCAGCTGAATTTCGTTGGCTTCACTCACCAAATACAGAAAAAGATATAAAAATACTCCTCGAGACAGAGGGCTGCCAGCTGTCTACTAAAGGCAAAACATGCATCAAACATAATTAAACCATGCAGACTTGGGGATTAAAATGCCGAGAAAAATGAAATCATCACTAATTCATTTTGAACATGACTAAAAAACAAGGCAAAAGCAATTTTTGTCTCGCCCACTTATGAAAATAACCAGAAATATTGTGATTTGCGAGGGCACGCAAGAATTATATCGAAACTTCATTGTGAAATTACTGGGATGGAATAACACTTGTCATACCAGCCTTGCACGTAAACTTTAATATTGACCTGAAAATGACCTTTGACCTTACCATGTGACATCCGACTGCAGCATAAGTCTGCAAGTTTGGTTGAAAAGTGACTTACGGTTGCGGAGTTAGGTGTCATAAGAGAGTCTTGCATGTAAACTTTAACCTGTAAATGACCTTTGACCTTTCCATGTGACCTCTGACTGCAGCATAACATGCAGGTCCCCCAAGTCCATCTACCATCCAAGTTTGGTTGAAAAGTGACTTACGGTTGCGGAGTTAGGTGTCATAAGAGAGTCTTGCATGTAAACTTTAACCTGTAAATGACCTTTGACCTTTCCATGTGACCTCCGACTGCAGCATAACATGCACGTCCCCCAAGTCTATCCAACATCCAAGTTTGGTTGAAAAGTGACTTACGGTTGCGGAGTTAGTTTTCATAAGAGAGTCTTGATGTAAACTTTGACGTTGACCTGAAAATTACCTTTGAACTTATCATGTGACCTCCCACTTCAGCGTAACATGTGCAGGTCCCCCAAGTCCATCTACTGTCCATGTTAGGTTGAAAAGCGACTTACGGTTGTGGAGTTAGGTGTCATAAAAGTGTTGCATGTAAACTTTAACGTTGACCTGAAAATAACCTTCGACCTTACCATGTGACCTCTGACTGTAGCATAACATGCAGGTCCCCCAAGTCCATCGACCATCCATGTTTGATTGAAAAGTGACTTATGGTTGCGGAGTTAGGTGTCATAAGAGAGTCTTGCATGTAAACTTTAACCTGTAAATGATATTTTACCTTACCATGTGACCTCTGACTGCAGCATAACATGCACGTCCCCCATGTCTATCCAACATCCAAGTTTGGTTGAAATGTGACTTACGGTTGCGGAGTTAGGTGTCATAAGAGTCTTGCATGTGAACTGTAACGTTGACCTGAAAATGACCTTTGACCTTACCATATGACCTCAGACTGCAGCATAACATGCAGGTCCCCCAAGTCCATCTACCATCCAAGTTTGGTTGAAAAGCGACTTACGGTTGTGGAGTTAGGTGTCATAAAAGTGTTGCATGTAAACTTTAACGTTGACCTGAAAATGACCTTTGACCTTACCATGTGACCTCTGACTGCAGCTCAACATGCAGGTCACCCAGGTCCATCTACCATCCATGTTTGGTTTAAAAGCGACTTACGGTTGTGGAGTTATGTGTCATTACAGGTTTGTGACGGACGGACAGACGACATTTGGATCCCTTAGTCTCGCCTTCACCTCTGGTGGGCAGGACAAATATGTCATACGGACGTTGAGATATGCCGCGAGAGCTTTTCTCGAAAGGGTGGGTTGAGGAGGAAAGTCAAACAAAACACACCTTTTCGGGACAACCGGGGGAACTTTCCATGAAAGGCTGCATGTGTTTAATATTTTTTCTGAACCAATCGTTTCTATGAAAATTAGTCTTGAAATAACAATATAACAGTAATATAGACACTAGACAGAGGTGCATAGATGGGGGGAGGCTTGGGATGCTCTCCCCCCCCCAAAAAAAAAAAGGGAAAGAAAAATGAAATATAACATTTTCTGAATATTTTTATGTCAAGCTACAAAATGTGATTTTTTTTAATGAAAAGCTTGCTCGCTCACAACTTCTATTGAATTTTGCCTGATATGACACATCTGACTCCCTCAAAATCTTGGGCTCATTTTGTCTCTGATTATTAGGAGAAAAAGAGAGCTTGCAGTTTTTGTGATTCTGAATAAAATTTCATATTAATGAAGTAATTCAGGACACAAAATAATTACACAAAGCCATATGGAATTATGAGAAATAGTAAACAAATATATCAGGCTTTGAGAAAGTATAGTTGAATTATTTATCCGAGGTTGGTCTGACAATCACTTCCTGAGGGGCGAAGCCCCGAGGGAAATATAGTAGTTTTGCCAGTCCAACCGAGGATTAATAATTCCCACTATGCTTTCGAATGAAACGCCTGATATATTTGTTTTTTATCCAACTTTTTTATAATTTATAACCAAAATCTATGTGATGAGCTTGCAAAGTCCGGTTACTTGAGTTGAATTACCTACTTTTCTCTGAGCCATCGTGCTCAGCAGAACGCAGATCAGTGCCTGTGCCGACACATCGCTGGACTTGCCCGGGAGAGAGAGCGCGCTGGCCGGTGTGCCTGAGAGTTTAGCTAGATCCAGTTTTGTGAAATAATGATGTCAGACCTCGATATACTAGTATCCAAAAATATATCGAGGTATGACGTCAGAGTTGATATTCGGTCACATGATGCTACTTGAACCAATAGTACTATACATGATTTACTCTATGTAGGATATAATGTATTCTATTCTATAGGTGTAAGTATTTGCATAGAAGTGTGATGAAACAAATCAGTGGCGAAGTGAGCCAAAGTTTTGAAGGGGCTAGATATGAATAATTGGGCAGATCTTTTTTTTGTGAGCGAGCAAAAAAAATGAAAATATTTAACTTTATAAATATCCAATGAAAGCATAATATTCAGAAAAAATATATTTCACCATTTTCTTTTCTACTTTCTTGGTCATAATTTATTTTTGTATGAGAGGAGAGGGGGCAAGCGCCCGAAGACCCCCTCGCCTCATCTGTGCACTGAAGAAATTACTTTGAAACTGACTTTCCTTTGCAAGCTGCTGGATAATCTTTATATAATAGTTACCATGCAAGGACGGCTGCACTGCCGAGACTATTGAAAATAAATACATGAAAATGCGCAAAATTTGTGTTTTCCCTTCTTTCCTTCCGTTTTGTTTCACCTGCATAGGAGAGTAAAATTATATTATAGGCGCTGTTTTTCTGACGGTGGCGGCATCAACACCAAATCTTAACAAAAGGTTGTGTTTTTTAAATGAAAACTTAGAAACCTAGTTCATGAAATTTGGGCATAAGGTTAATCAAGTATTGCTAAACGTCCTGCCTGAGTTTCAGGTCACTCAGTTGTTGTGTGTCCGTACAGGTTGTGTGTCCACACGATCAATGTTAGAAAGTCATTTGAAAAAAGTTAGAAGCGAAGTTTCATCAAATTTTAGTACAAAATGTTGGGAAATATAAAGAACAAAATAGAAGATGATTACAAGTATTGAATTCATATTTTTAGTGTAATCCAAAGACAAAAAGGAAGGCTTCAAAAAGATTGTTTAGATTCATAATTCCGAAGCTTCGTTATTCCGAAGGTTTGGATATTCCGGAGGTTCGTTAATCTGAAAGCGAAATAAGGTTCGTTGTTCCGAAGGTCGGACGATCCAAAAATTGAAATGACGTTCGTTAATCCGAAAAGGAATAATGAGAGTCATAATTCCGAAGGTTCGTTAGTCCGAAAAAAAATGAGGTTCGTTGTTCATTTAGTGTTTTCGGATTAACGAACCTCATTTCGTTTTCGGATTAACGAACCTCATTTCGTTTTCGGACTAACGAACCTTCGGAATTATCACTCATTATTCCTTTTCGGATTAACGAACCTTCGGAATTACGCCACAAATGTTCGGATTAACGAACCCTTTTTCGATTTAACGAACATTGTGGTTCAGGCAATAATGAATTCACATGTTTTGGAATTACGAACCTTCTGAATTACGAAGTGTAACCAAAAGATAACATGTCCGGACACTGGACCCCCTCCTATATTAGTTTTGTTTTTAAAGATCGTGATGTTCCATGAGTTTTATATTTCCCCATAAAATCCCACCTTTGTCACTCGGAATATCAGATCGACTTAACGGACACGATGTTCAGCCAGATGGAGCGTATAGTAGTGGTGGTGAAGTGGAGCCGGCACAAACATCGCTCAAAGTAACTAAACTTGTACTAGTAATGAGTGGGGCTAGGACCTAGGCCAAACATACTTAGGCTACCACAACAGGCGATAGGCTTTCTTACCCCTCCAAAGATAACTTCTTAAATTGGAGATAAAATTTTACCTTCTAGGGTGACCTTTTCTTGGACTTGCCCTATACCCTGTACCATGAACCGTTTTGGCAGTGGATATCTAAGTCAGTGGGTCGCGCATGGGATCTCATTCTCACTTCTGGTGTCCATACCACATGATTTTTCTGTGCGCGGTGGCGCATCTTTGGGCCCGAGCCGAGATAGGCCTCGACTCTAACATTAGAGTCTACGGACAAGCCCAACTCATAGTCAAGGGTTCATTACATGCAGAAACAGATCTAGAGGGGGGGTTGCAACCCCCCCAAAAAAAAAAAAAAAATCTGGGGACCATTTTTTTTAAATCTTATCTTTTTTAAAAAACTTGTAATTTTATTTTATTCTATTTCTATGTCTTCATTTAATTTATTATTATTATTTATTTGGGGGGAGGGTTGGGCGAACAAATGTCACATAGTCCTTTTTGCCCCCCATCAGCTTTTTTGAGGACACGGGCCACCGCGGAAGTGACAATCTAGGCCAGGGTTGCCGATTCTCATCCCCAAACAAAAATCCCCCCATTAAAAAAAAAAAAAATGGGGGATTGCAACTTAATTTTACAAATTTTCATGGGGGTTAATTTGGCAACGACCTCTATATCAAAAATAGTGGTGTTTTAGATGCAAGGAAACGCCATTTTCACACACAGATTTTCAAAAATTTTCCCTACGTGGGAGGGGGGACACCCCCCAAACACCCTCGCTTGCTCCGCTCGGTTGGACTCGGTCGCTACGCTCCCTCACATACCACCCCAACCCCCCCTTTATAAAAGCTGGATCCGCCCCTGACATGCCACAGCGCACAGAAAAACCAAGCCATTACTTAGAAGTGGTGTGTTTAATGCCTTATGGACGTGGACATCACTTGCAGAAGTGGGATCGCAGCAAGCCAGCATGCGCGACCCACTAACTCATTAACTGTCAATTCGAAATCCACTGCCAAACATGGTTCAATGGTTTAATTTACCAGTATTAATACTAACCTCGCAATGCGTGTGGGTGCCCAAGCTAAAGCTGTTTTTAATAATCTAAAAATAAAATCACGTCAATCACTGACTCAGACAGTCAATAATTATATAAAATTTGTCATCCAATGAAGTTTCCAATTTCAACATGCATTTTGCTCTGAGTCAGTCTGAGTATGAATTTTACACCATTAATCAAAATCTAGGCCTAAATATCAGCCTGTATAATTCATTACCATTTTAGGTGTGCACAAAAGACCAATCCCCCTGGCCTGGCATGGGCATGGTCGACTACAGTAGGACCCTACACAAACTTGAATACACGGGACTATAAATTGCACAGCTTCTTGCAAATGCAAGTTTGGCAACGACTAACGAATTCCCATTTTGTTTTCAACGTAATTTTGAAGTCGAAAACATAGCTAAACTTACGAATGCAATGTCCGTCCACATTCTACCAATTAGAGAAGTTGTTTGCAGCTCTCGTTGACATGAATAACGTGCAAGCTAAACAAGAAAGGTTCACCAACATGCCGACCTGTGAGTGTGACCGTCCCGCGCCCGGATATCGATCGAGCGAAGATATCGGCTTGAGCAAGGTGCAGCCAATCAGCGACGATCTCATATTCCCTGCCAGAAAGAGGAGACAGAATTATTTTACATGGACGGAATTTTTTGTGATGTGACACAAAATCATTTTGTCGACGGAATTTTTTGTGATGTGACACAAAATCATTTCGTTGACGGAATAAATATTTGCATCGCAACGAAATGAATTTCGAGGACACAATTTTATTTCGTCTCGAGGAAATTGATTATAAGTGTGACACAAAATAAATTTTGTATACGAAATCAAACTGCATCATGACGAAATGAATTTCGTTGGAGTGAAACACATATTTTCCTACAGAATTTTCCTTCGGACAATTGGGGTGCTATTTCGTTAGATCAAAATTCATTTCGTGTGTACGAAATAAATTTTGTGGACGAAATTACATTTCGTCTCGACGAAAATTTATTTTGTGTGACAAGAATAATTTTGTATACGAAATAAAACTGCGTCATGACGAAATCATTTTCATACGAACAAAAAAACTTTTGTGTACGGAATGACGTGAATTGGACGGAATTTACCATCGGACATTTGGTGCGCCATTTTGTATGGCACGCCAAATGAAGTTTGTGGACGCAATTACATTTTGTCTAAACGAAATTTATTTTGTGCATTTCGTCGAGACGAAAATGATTTTGTGTGACACAAAATAAATTTTGTGTACGAAATTAGAAAAGCGTCATGACAAAAAGATTTTCGTCTGAATAAAAACACATTTTGTGTACGGAATTGCTTGAATTGCACAGAATATACTGGCGTACACTTGGCACGCCATAGGAGCTGGAGCGACATGATGGCAGCCTTCACGAAAGTAGCACGCACTCTTCGAGATCACTGGAAAAAATCGACAGTTTTAGTAGCTCTATCAGCGTGGGGTGCAAACTTTGTAGTAGACCGATATAAGTGAGTATAGACAGTTATATCTACCATCATTACCCTAGCTTTAAGCCTTTTAGTGCTCAGCTCACCTGCCATGCAGATCGGGAAGAGTCCCCGCTCCGCCCCCGGCGCACTGCATGTTGCCAGGGCCCCACTCATCCTACGAACGAGGTTGAGTCGAGTCCTACAGGCTACCTGTAGATTCTTCTTCTTCCAGGCTGGTACAGTCCGCCACTGGCGTATTATCGTACCTTAATTCACCACAGGTAGGGTGCCGGGGGGGGGGGGCACTCGACCAAAAATGTGGTGGGGGTGTGCCGCGGGCGAGACAAAAACGGGGGCCTTGGAGCGGGCTTATTGTAAAAAGGAGGGTCCTCGGAACGGGCTTCGGAACGACAAATGTTTGTGAAAACGGGGGTCCTTGGAACGGATCGCCAGCGTGTGAGTGCGTATGCATCCCTATGGAACGGCCATGCGTGCATGATTCAGCTAGCGCGGCCTCCGCCGGGGGAGCTCTGCGGCCGCTTTTCACCAAAATTGCAGCTCATTCAATGCGATCGGAGCGGCGTAACGAAGAATATGCGAAGCTTTGGAGCGGATTTCCCTCTTCTTTTTTCTCGATAAGAAGAAAATGCTATGCCTTGGAGCGGCTTTCTTTGTTCTTTTTCTCAACAAGGCAAAAATGCTATGCCTTGGAACGGAAATTTGAGTGTGAAAATGGGGGTCCCCTCCGCGGCACATACCCACTATGCATTATATACTGAGTGCCCCCCCCCCCCCGGGGTAGGGTGGTAGCAGTGAACAAGTGACTTTAATGTCATTTCGTCAGAATAACATTTTGATGCAACGAATCAGTTCAATTATGGGCATAATCGTGATATAGTCCCCAAATCCAAAAGTGGGGATCATTAGAATCACACCTACCAGAACGCATGAAAATCACTTCCTTTCTCCAGAACACAGTCCCCAACTCTCGCACAGCTCTGTAGCAAAATGATAACACACACAAATGAAACACACTAGGGTTCTCTCCCTATTATATACTCGTGATACAGTCCCCACTCAATGGGAAATCAAGTTTGATTTTCACGGCGGTGGGGACAGTTTCAACAGTATAGTATACTCGTGATGCAGTCCCCACGCTATGGGATACACAGTTCACTTTGTACGCAGTGGGGACAGTTTCAACAGTATAGTATACTTGTCATACCATCCCCACGCTATGGGATACACAGTTCGTTTGGCACGCAGTGGGGATAGCTCCAACAGTATCATACTCGTGATACCGTCCCCTCACAACATGAAATCGTGCTCGTTCAACAAGGGGATGGGGACAGTTTCCCGATGCAATGTGAAAGCATTTTAGGATATGGCTGCGGAAGTTGGGGGGGGGACTTCAGCCCCTACCGTTTTCCAACATAAATGTGAAAATATGACCATATGACCAACAATGGTGTGCGCCGCCTACAGGCCGAGAAAAAAGAGGAACGTATTTTTTGCAATTGAGTGAAATGAATTTGCAACATGAGTGAAATGTTTTTCGTAGCGAGAGGAATGGATATTTACGTGAAGAGCGAAATTTACTTACGGTCTAATACTGCAGCCGTATGTGTTATTCAACAAAAGTGAAAGGATTTGTTTTATCTCAGATTTAAAATGTAACAAGTGAAATTAGATTTTAATTCGTCGTGCGGACGAATGAGATGGTCTGTCGTAGATACAGAGATAAACATACATAATTATTTAAACAAATGAGTGGATATAAGTATGAAAGATAAATAGACAAACAGACATACATATTCAAACAGATACATATAACAAAGATACATAAATAGATGGCTGGAGAGATAAATGATAGGTGGATAGATTAATAGAAGATAGATATATATATTAACAGGGGACGCGAAAAACTGGAGAAGGGGGGCTTCAGCCCTCCCCCCCCCACTTTTTTCCGAAACCGTGTACAAAAACGTAAAAATGACCATATGATTGTGATTTTTTGCATGGTCCCCCCCCACTTTGAAAACCGTTCCGCGGCCCCTGATTAATAGATAGATGGAGCGTTGTGGCCCAGTGGATTAGTCTTCGGACTTTGAAACAGAGGGTCGTGGGTTCGAATCCCAGCCATGGCGTAATTTCCTTCAGCAAGAAACTGATCACAATGTGCTGCACTCAACCCAGGTGAGGTAAATGGGTACCGGTAGGAAGTAATTCCTTTAGAAGCTGTGTGCGCTATGAACGCCTAGCTTAGCCGGGTAATATAGGAGCGCCTTGAGCACCTTACAAGGTGGATATGTGCGCAATATAAATATCCTATATTATTTATCTTTAAAGATAGATACATGTAGATCGATAGATAGAGATAGATAGATAAAGAGACAGATATATAGATTTGTAGATAAAAAGTGAAAGGATTTGTTTTCTCTCAAAATTAAAATATAACAAGTGAAATGATTCTTCGTCGAAAAAAATTTTTTTTTTTTAAAAGTGAAATGAATTTTTTTCAAAAGTGAAACATTTTTTTGGGAAAAGTGAAATATATTTTTTGAAAAGTGAAAATATTTTTTTTTTTAAAGTGAAATATATTTTTTTGAAAAGTGAAATATATTTGTTTAAAAGTGAAATATACTTTTTTTGAAAAGTGAAAAATATTTTTTTGAAAAGTGAAATATATTTTTTGAAAAGTGAAATATAATTTTTTTTTAAAGTGTAATATATTTTTTTGAAAAGTGAAATATATTTTTTTGAAAAGTGAAATATAGTTTTTTTTAAAAGTGAAATATACTTTTTTTGAAAAGTGAAATATATTTTTTTGAAAAGTGAAATATATTTTTTTGAAAAGTGAAATATATTTTTTGAAAAGTGAAATATAATTTTTTTTTTAAAGTGTTTATATTTTTTTGAAAAGTGAAATATATTTTTTTAAAAAGTGAAATATATTTTTTTGAAAAGTGAAATATATTTTTTTTGAAAAGTGAAATATATTTTTTGAAAAGTGAAAATATTTTTTTTTTAAAGTGAAATATATTTTTTTGAAAAGTGAAATATATTTGTTTTAAAGTGAAATATACTTTTTTTGAAAAGTGAAATATATTTTTTTGAAAAGTGAAATATATTTTTTGAAAAGTGAAATATAATTTTTTTTTTAAAGTGTAATATATTTTTTTGAAAAGTGAAATATATTTTTTTAAAAAGTGAAATATATTTTTTTGAAAAGTGAAATATATTTATTTTGAAAAGTGAAATATATTTTTTTGAAAAGTGAAATATAGTTTTTTTTAAAAGTGAAATATACTTTTTTTGAAAAGTGAAATATATTTTTTTGAAAAGTGAAATATATTTTTTTGAAAAGTGAAATATATTTTTTGAAAAGTGAAATATAATTTTTTTTTTAAAGTGTTTATATTTTTTTGAAAAGTGAAATATATTTTTTTAAAAAGTGAAATATATTTTTTTGAAAAGTGAAATATATTTTTTTTGAAAAGTGAAATATATTTTTTTGAAAAGTGAAATATATTTTTTTTTAAAAGTGAAATATACTTTTTTTGAAAAGTGAAATATATTTTTTTGAAAAGTGAAATATATTTTTTTGAAAAGTGAAATATATTTTTTTGAAAAGTGAAATATATTTGTTTAAAAGTGAAATATACTTTTTTTGAAAAGTGAAATATATTTTTTGAAAAGTGAAAGATAATTTTTTTTTTAAAGTGTAATATATTTTTTTGAAAAGTGAAATATATTTTTTTAAAAAGTGAAATATATTTTTTTGAAAAGTGAAATATATTTATTTTGAAAAGTGAAATATATTTTTTTGAAAAGTGAAATATAGTTTTTTTTAAAAGTGAAATATACTTTTTTTGAAAAGTGAAATATATTTTTTTGAAAAGTGAAATATATTTTTTTGAAAAGTGAAATATATTTTTTGAAAAGTGAAATATAATTTTTTTTTTAAAGTGTTTATATTTTTTTGAAAAGTGAAATATATTTTTTTGAAAAGTGAAATATATTTTTTTGAAAAGTGAAATATATTTTTTTGAAAAGTGAAATACATTTTTTTTGAAAAGTGAAATATACTTTTTTTGAAAAGTGAAATATATTTTTTTGAAAAGTGAAATATATTTTTTTGAAAAGTGAAATATATTTTTTTGAAAAGTGAAATATATTTTTTTAATATTAAAAGTGAAATACAATTTTTAAAAGTGAAATGGTTCAGTGGAAGAGAAACATATTTTTTTCAAGTGAAATATATATTTAATTGTTTCCCTATGAGCGTGCCATAGATGGGGGAGGGGTCAATTTATTTCTGAAGTCACGACCTTTCCTGATAAGGGAACCATGTGGCTTCTTCTTTGTTTCCCCAAAAATTTCATTGGCTATCGAAGGTCCAATCAGCTCAAGTGAGCTGGTTGTGTGTTTACTTTCTGTTTTGAGCATGCAGACAGTATCGAGGGCAAGGTAGGGAAAAACCTCTTCATTCTGACCCTCTGACATGCGGGACCGTAACTCCATGGTTGGAGCTAGCTCGTAAATTTTGGTGAAGCCTTGTCCTTGCTTGGAATTGACCAATGAGAATCGTTCCCTCTAATTTCCATCCACGGCACTCGACGCTGATTGGATTTATCATCTGATAAGATCTCTTTCATATGACGAAGGTTGTTTACAAAACCACTGGAGCGTAATGCCCATCAGACAATTAGGGGGATTTTCTCAAGTGGATGTTTCCAAAATATTAAACAAGTCTGGTCCCTGGGGTCAAAGTTGTCAATGAAGGAGTTGTGGGCAGGAAAGGGTGTTCATATTTTGTTAGGGACGCACCATAAGATATCCAGGGGAGGGGGTTGGAAGTTTGAAAAAAACTTGACTTGCTAAATGAGCAACAACAAACTGACTCAACATCAGATTAAAAAAAAAAAAAAACTTGGTCCACTGACAAATCATCTCAAAGGTGAAAAAAAACCTTGTCTCAATGGAGGATGGGGAAAAAATGCTCAAAGAAAGGAAAAACAAAATCACTACCCTGTCCCCGAACTCTCCATCGCTACAATCTGGCATTACCGTATTTGAAAGTAACATACACCATTTCTCTCATTCCTTTCAGCCCCCCCCCCCCATTCTTCTCTCTCCCCCTCGTACGGTACCGGTAGTCAGTCTCTCTCCCCATCTCTTCCTCTCGAGCTCACTGAATCATTTGAATTCCCAGGTCATCATATCAGGACGGCCAGCATGAAGATCCGCCAAGCACCTACCTCGATGTGATTGTTGCTCGCGTACACGTGGTCTTTTTTCAGTTGTGTGTTTCCTCCGATCCTTCAGCTGCATTCATATCACATTATCGCTCCCATGCACAACTAAACCCACGACTAAATATGCACTGGATTTAATCAGTATCACAAACAAGTTTTATTTATACCGCCAAATGGGAATAAAGTACAGTTCGACCTCTCTTATCTGGCCTCCCCTTATCCGGATCTCTCTATAATCCGGACGCACACTTGCCGAGATTTTTTTTTTTTAAATCTAGTACAGGTACGTGAGGAAATGAGATTTCAATCTAAACTCAATCCTATACATAAACCCACTCTGATTACATATATTTCCCAACATAGTCACCCTACACCAAACATATTTTTCATGAAAATATCTCACCCAAATCACCAAAAGAACTTTAGGAATGATAGTTTCCAGTAAATCAGGGTGCAGCGCAAACATTTCGTCACGTTTCTCTTTTTGATTCGCGGGAAAAACAACACATGTCTTGCTAGCTAACTTTAGGCCTCAATACGGACAGCGCCATCTATCATGTTTGAGCCTACAGTCAGTGGAACAATGGCTGACATTGCGAAGCTGCGATACTCGCCGCGATGATCTAATTTTAAAACTTGGTTTCATCGAGTCATTCACTTTCTTTCGAAGTATGCTCGATGTATACCTCAGTCATTTTAGCAGGTAAATTATCCAAGAGTTTTGGCCATCGATCGATTTCATTTCAATAAAAAACACTGCCTATAATTTGCACTGACTCTGCAGTGAATATTGTCTTTACCGTACGCCCACTACAATAGTGCAGTGTAGCTACCGCCGCCGGCCTGGGGAGGCAGCCGGCAGCGCAGCTGCGTGTATTTAATATTGGGTCTCCCAGATCCGGATAAATCCCTTATCCGGATTGGTGCTGGTCCCAACGTGTCCGGATAAGAGAGGTCGGACTGTATAAAGATACATTTTTTGTATTTTCGTGATTTAAGTTGGAAACTTATTCTAACTGTAACATGTACAAACTACAAATTTGAATTGGTGGTCATGAACAAATAATTTACTTTATGGACAATAAAGTTATTCAATTCAAAATGACATGAACCACCCCCCCAAGAAAAAAGTATGGTTTTAAACAAATGCAAACGATGAATGAGAAAGAATGACATGATTTTCAAAAAGTTGAGAGTGAGAGATGAAATGATAACTTGAGGAAATGGAGGTAAAATATGAAAACATGTAGTCAAGAAAGGAAAATCAAAATTAGAATCATGGAGGAGTTGGTTTACACCCCTCTTCACTTTCTTGCACAGCCTACATAACCGCTCATCTTACTGCTGGAAAGAAGATAATGTAAACATGCTTTTCATATTCTTAGACTGATTAAAAATATAAACATGCTTTCAAAACACATCAAGTTTCCTTTATTTTTTGAAATATAACAGAAAGTGAAATAACAATTGAGAACGTGAAAAAAAAACAGAGAACATGATGGGCTCAGACTTTGGAGGTCGCGATAACATTCTTGTGCACGGTGGTGGAAGTAATTTACGAGCGTAGCCTGCCAAATGGCGCTAGCTGGGCAGAAAAAAGTGAACTGTAGTGTAAATCTTTTTCTTTAAGAGGAATGTGGAATGATTGAGGGGCACGCGACTCCAATTAATCCGCGGTTTTCTGCATGGCAACAGTTATTTTTAAAATCTCTATTGTGGTAACCCCGGAGCAATGATGACCTCATTTAAGGACATCAAGACATACATTTCACTGTTGCAGCCATATCGGCTTGCAGCATGGCAGCCGACCAAGAGCTAACACAGCAAGCGCACAGCAGCTACGGCCGGCTAGCGCAGCCAACTTTGGCCCGGCGCGGTGCGGGGAATTTTGCAACCGATCATAACGATACATTTGCTATGATCGGTGATCGGCATGAAACGATCGATCAGCATTGATTAGATCGAGATCGGCCGCTGATCCGAGAATCGGTTCCAGGGTTAGTGCTATGACACTTACTGAACCATATGGATCGTTTGTTGAATTCTCTTTGCTGTTTTTTTTAATAAAATAAGAGCATTTTTCGTGATCTTCACGTAGATACCTTCTGCTCAGCGTGGATATCAATTTTTGCCTAAAGAGGGCGCGCGATATTATTCACAAGCCGGTAGGTACTTAAGAACCAAGTTTGAAAGGATACTCGTAAAATTACGTCACTCTTGCCGATGAATATTCATTAGATCGTGGTCGTGCGTGTTCAATACACACTGAGTGCACGCATGCGGAGAGTTTGTATTGAACACGCGTGACCACGATCTAATGAATATTCATCGGCGAGAGTGACGTAATGTTACGAGTGTCCTTTCAAACTTGGTTCTTAAGTGCCTAATGTTTGTTTACGGTATACCTTTGTTTACGGTTTTGCAAGCTAGCTGCATTCTAGGCGATCAGCATTATTTCCTTGCTCGTTCAATCCACTTTCATCATCATCTTGTCAAAAGATGGCGTACTTTACCAATAAGTATATACATGAGATGCAACCTGTTGATTTTTGGTACAATTTCCTATTATGCGCTGACGACTTGAATCGAGAATGTTTGATAGGAAATATTGCTTTTCGATTGTTGTTTGCGTACTTTCCACCGCAGTATCAAGGATAACTTAGGACGGATTGAACGGTTGATATTTGGAGGTAAGCGATAAAAACAGTTTTATAAATAATTCCTTTTTAAAATGAAGTTAAAATACGAATGTTCAATTGCAAGAGTCATAGTGGAGAAATATTGAAAGTTTTGTTTCATTCCCTCACATTCGTGTGATGAATGAAAACGTCAAAGTCCACTATGAAATCACATGCATTGTGCGAGGTTAGTATTACGAACCTCGCATGTTGTGTGAGTGGGTAGGACTATGGTATGCCAATTAATGTTGTAAATCGGGTCAAAAATAAGATCGAAAATCGGATCGGCAGTTAAGCTTCTAAAATCGAAATCGAATCGAAAATCGAATCGGCGATGTTTAAAAATAAAGGAATACATAAAACTTTTGTTCTCGGTCGCGCGCATCTTCTTGACAAAGTCACAAAGACGAATGTTTAGGAATGGAAGTCGCCGACATGCGCGATCATTTGGAACATGTTTTAAAAGGGTTTTGAGGTGTTACTGCTTTACAACAAAATGAGTGATTGTTATTAGAAAGATAACCGAATGACGCATCTTCCGAGCAAAGGAAAATAATTCTCATAGATCACAGGTCAATGAACGATCGGCGGGACATCTTTTTAAGCTGAGCTCAGCTCAGTTCGCTCATTATAATATATGATTACAGCCACACCCAAAAACCATTCCAAAGTACACCCATTTTGTGAAAATAGCTTACTTGTATATCATTTCTCCGAAACAGTCCTCGAAAAAGTTAAGTCACGCCTCAGTATCGATCTTTCTGTATACCCACCCTCTCAACAATATCAGTGAATTACCAAATGCGCGCAAGCACACAATACAAGATAGTTTTGGGGCAGAGCCGAAAACTGGTACCGCCCAGACATGAACGGGCTAGCGCAGAATTCTTTACTTTACCTTTTGGCATGTGCACGTGGTGGGTTTGATTGACGGTGCTATTCTTTGAATTAGCTCACTAGCTGGATTAATGATAATATCAGGGCAAGTATGGCTTACATAATACGTACAACACGCAACTCATCCATGCACACACACAGCTCTCAAATTCCCTTGCAATTATTCGTCCCTTGGTCGTGTGTGCACTTATGGGCGGGATTTAAGCAGGGCAATCACTAGCATCATGGACCTATTAGCATATATACAACACAGCATTCAATCATACACTTTTCTCAAACTCCCTTGCTATTCGTCCATTGTATACACTCATGGGTGGGATTTATCAGCGAAAGCACTAGCATACATAATACGTACAACACATTCATGCACCCATGCGGTCACACACAGCTCTCAAACTCCGTTGCTATTGGCCATTGTGTGCACTCATGGGCGGGATTTATCAGCATTTAGCACTAGCATACATAATGCATGTAATATTCATGCACCCATGCGGTCACACACAGTTCTCAAACTCCATTGCTATTGGCCATTGTGGGCACTCGTGGGCGGGATTTATCAGCATAAGCACTAGCATACATAATGCATGTTTTATTCTTGCACCCATGCGGTCACACACAACTCTCAAACTCCCTTGCTATTCGTCCATTGTATACACTCATTGGCGGGATTTGTCAGCACTAGCATACATAATGCGTACAACATATTCATGCAGTCATACACCCATGCAGTCACACACAGCTCTCAAACTCCATTGCTATTGGCCATTGTGTGCACTCATGGGCGGGATTTATCACCATAAGCACTAGCATACATAATGCATGTAATATTCATGCACCCATGCGGTCACACACAGCTCTCAAACTTCATTGCTATTGGCCTTTGTGTGCACTCATGGGCGGGATAAATGACAATCCCAGTACAAGTACATGTTCCTTGTTTGTATTATACAATACATTCATCTATAGTTCCAATCCCACCATACCAGTCAGCGCAGCTACCGGTAGGTCATAAGTAGGTCAACTTGTTGCGAGTCTTTTCTGACATTCCAGGAATCTGATTGTTCGAACTATTCCATTGTTAACAAGCTCTAAATAGAACAATCTTGAAATATGTTCTGCCTGCACTGTAAATAGATCTATGCCGATTTTTTATATCCGATTTTTTCCTTCAAGGGGCATGATCGAAGATCGGCAGGTGATCGCCGATTGTTGTGAAATCGAATGGAATCGGTTGCCGATTGCAAAATCGGTTGCTCTACATAGCACACACTTTAAAAAATTATTAAAATATCACTTTTGTGACCAAAATTACTAAATTCCATACAGTTGCAATTTATTTTTCATTAATAACTTGGGAATAATTTTTGTACTCACCAGAGCGCTCAAAAACTTGAATTTTGGGCATATTTTTGTGAACGCCCTCTATTGGTGGAAAGAAATATGGCAAGAAAATTTTAATTTTTCAATCTCTATTTTTGATTAATAAAAAAATAAAAAAATAAATAAATTTACAGAAGAGCCAAGTTATATGATAAATAGCTGTAATGAAAACTGACAGTGTAAGAAAATCAAGCATTTTTCCCATAAAAAAAAGAAAAAATAAGCCAAACATTACCACCCTTATAGTTATCTTGCCACACATGGAGATGTAAATGAGAACAAGGTTATATCATAACCTTGTTCATTGAATGAGTGATTAAAGTCATCAATACAATATAAAAAAATGAATAAAAACTCACCGATCTCTCTACGTGAACCTCATCCAGATGCCTCCATTACGTGTATGGTGTTTGACAGTGACAAATTGAAAAAGAAAAAAGATCTAACTATCGAGACTCATCAACCCGTTTGGACCGCTGACCAATCGAGGTTTCGACAAAACTTTGCTCGTAATGCATATTGGTATTGTGTGTGTGTGTATTTGAGTTTTGTCAGACGTGTATCAATCAGATATGATTATTTACGTCTGGGACCGACCTTTAACGTCACCATCCGAAAGACGTGACCAGGGCTCGAACTTCGAACCTCTGCATCAATTTGTAACTTCCCCACAGCTTGGATTACAGGCGCACGCCACAACGCCCAGTCAAGGAAGTCTTGATAGCCTCAATCAAGACAAATTTGCAATTTTGTTTCGTATCGATATAAATTGATTTAAAAGCCACACCTATAGGATTTTCATTAAAAAATAAATGGAATAAAAGATATCTTACCACACAGGCCTATTTAGGGGCAGATCCAAATATTAAAGGGGGAGGGCGGGGAAGTTTCAAGTTAAAATGTTATTTAATTCAAATCCAAACAAAGAATTATAATTTGCTATAATAAAAACAGAAAAAAAAAAAAAAAAAAGTAAACTGGAGGGCGCTGTTTGTACAATGTCTTTCAAGATGTAATTTTTGTATCCCTTGCTTTGAAGCAAAATTTCGCCGTGTGGATTTGTGATCGAATCTCCTGGATTTACAGAATGTTCTTTTGATATAATATACACTATCCTTATATAACAATGGATCCTTCAAAGAGTACACGTCAGCTGGAAAACACTCCAAACAAATCGTCCCCGCTCTCCAAGAAGCCGAAGATTGTTGACTCTAGTCCCACCGCTTCCCAAAGCCATATGGTAATGAACGCGGACGCTGTTCCCAAAGGTCAGTACAGAAATGATTCGGCTACGCATTTGGCTTCGTCTAACACTAGCGCCAGGCGTTCTCTTGGTTTAGAGTCCACAGATGCTCCTCCTACCTGGTTTGTCACCTTTTTTAATGACTTTGAATCAAGATTTGACTCACGCATTGAAGCTTTGTTGGATAAAAAATTGAGCGACATTTCTTTAAAGGTGTCTGATCATGATGAAAGAGTCAAGAGCATTGAGTTTGATATGGGGTCCCTGAAGGATTCTGTCAAGCAGTTAGAGAAGGAGAAGGAGGTGCTCATTGCCAAATTGGATGACCTAGAGAATAGGGGAAGGAGAAAGAACATTGTTCTGTTTGGGATTCCTGAACATCCAAACCAAGATCATGAAGATTGTTTGAAAACTGTCACCGATTTCTTACAACATGCCGATGTCTCGAAGGATGATTGTTCGCAGATAGAAAGGTGTCACCGTACCCCCACATATCGATCTGAGACCAGCTCTAGGCAGCCGAGAAGAATCCACATTGCCTTTTCTTCCTTCACAACCAAAGAACGGGTGAGGAAAGCGTGTGTGAAGAAGCTGAAGGAGTCCAATTCCAAATATCGGGATCGAAAGGTCTTCGTTGCTGAGGATCTATCAAAGAGAGTCCTTCAATTACGCCAGAAGAAGCAGGAGAAGTTCAAGCATCTACGGTCAGAAGGAAAAAAGCCTTTTTTCGCATACCCAGACAAAATTCGGTACAGAGACCCAACCACTGGGAAAGTCTTTTCAGCAGATTGATCCTATTGTATTACAGAATGTCTTTTTCAAATGAAAACATCTACTAATGGATCTCATGAACACTCTTCCACGTAGTTCTACATGTTTAAAGGTTGAACTGAATGGACATGCGTTATCTTTTTTAAGTGATATTTATGGACTCTGAAATTGTTTAATCTTGTATGATATTTCATAATTTTTTACCTTTTAACAAGTAGAGTGAGAACAGCTGTTGTTATGGCTCGTCTTATTTGTTTATGTCTTTGAATACAGGCTGTTTAACTGACTTATTTTTGATACTGATTATCTCTCATCTATATGTGCACATCAGTGAACTTTATTGTTGTATAAATATATATTTTTTGAAGTTTACCTGTACAGACACTTCTTTATCTCATGTGTAGATACTACGTGTATCAGTGAAGCTTGATGCTAGTTTTTATCTCCCTGCCATAGTGACATTTTTATTACATTTATAAGGTAATGTCTTTTTCATATCTTTTGAAAATAATGTGCACATGTTTTAATGTACACTTTGATATATTTTCAAGTTACTACCCCTTGGCTTTACTCTCCTTTGTGATGGGAATCTGAAGAGTTTTCTTTTTTGTTTGCACTGTTTTCTTTTTTGTTTACAGTGTGTTCCCAAGAGATGGTTTTCCCCCATAAAGCTACTCTAGGCATTTGTGAGCATTTTTTATATCTTGACTCTGTTATTCCGATTTACTTGTAAACCATACATGTACGAGTGTTTTGATTTCTGTATTGGCTACTGACTTTTGCTGATGATATATTGTGTGTTTTTTATTATGCCCCTTTGTAGATCATGATTTATATGTGATTCAGAGAGTCCATTTTGTTTGTTTTTGTGGTTACACGGTGGATTTTGCTCAAGGCTGTTTCATATTTCTCGTTGTATGCACCTTTGGACCAGGGCTGAGACTGATTTGGCCACTATTCTTGGTGCCATTTGCACCCTCCTATCGATTTTACCTAATTTGTTGTTGTTGTCCCCCTCCCCTATTTGTAATATGTTTAAATTCAAAGCAGTTAATTGCTCACTTTGTTTGTATACAAGCTCTTATTTGCTAGATATGGTATCTTGTGATTTTACATGGTGGCAAGCAGTCATGTGCCTTTTACAGTGTTTATTCTTTTTTCAATTTATCGTGCAATGCAGATACTTCAAAGAGTGGTATGGAACCAGTGATATTGTAGAATTTCATTTATGTCATTAAAGCTTAGCACATTTAACTGTCAGGGTATCCAAGATTATGTAAAAAGAAGAAAAATATTTCATTACTTGAGGTCAATTGACAGTGATATTATTTTTCTTCAGGAGATACATTCCTCCCCAGAAGACGAATCATTTTGGAAACAGCAGTGGGGGGAACATGCTTGGTTCTCAAGCCATACTTCCAATAGTCGTGGTGTCGCTATTTTGATTCGTAATCATGTTTCGCTGGTAATTCACTCCTCGTTCGCCGATCCAAATGGAAGATTTTTGATTTATTCTGTAACCATAAACGGTTTATCTCTTTTACTTGCAAATATTTACGGCCCCAATAACGATGATCCAGATTTTTTCTAGATGTTTTTGCTAAAATAGAGCAGTTTAATTATACTTCATTAATCTGTGCTGGTGATTTCAATGCAGTGTTGGGTCCTCTGGATTACCGAGGTGGTAGACAAAGACATGCTAATGAAAAAGCTAGTGAAATTATTCAAATATTGATGGAAGAATACAATTTATGTGATATTTGGAGAAACTTTCATCCACATTTAAAACAATACACTAGGCATCAAATTAACCCAAAGGTTCTCTCCAGATTAGATTTTATTCTTGTTTCGGAAAATTTTGTTAACAATTGCTTGCAATCAAAAATAATTCCTGGGATCCAATCAGATCACTCTGTAGTTACATGTACCTTGAACTTTAAAGATGCTCATCCTCAGAAGGGACCCGGGTTTTGGAAACTCAACTGTAATTATTTGCATAATGATGCTGATTTTGTAAAAACAATGAAAGAGACAATTAATTATTTTAAAACAGATAATTGTAACAGTATGTGCAACCCACATATCATGTGGGATGCCCTCAAATGTACAATAACAGGTACTTGTATAGATTACAGTTCCAGAAAGAAGAGAGAGAGGAAAGCTGCCAAAGATAAATTGTTCAAAGAAATAGACAATGTAAAAATGCAAATAAACAACGACCCAGATAATGTGATTCATATTGAGCACCTAGAAAGTTTGCATAGTGATTTGGACAAGATATTAGAATATGAAACTCAAGGCTTAATTATTCGATCAAAATTGCGCTGGGTAGAAGGAGAAAAAAGCTCCAAATATTTTTGCAATTTAGAGAAAAGACACGGTGAGAAAAAATCCATTCATAGAATAAAAAATGTTGATGATGAAATAATTTCAAATCCCCAATCCATATTAGATGAAATTAATGACTTTTACCAAAACTTGTATAGAAAACAAGATACACAAAATTTGTACAGTACAGACACCTTCTTGGAGTCCTTTGAAACCCCAAAATTAAACGATAATGACAAATCATTTTTGGAGCATCCTCTTACTAAAAAAGAATTATATGAGACAATCACCTCTATGAAGCATAACAAAACCCCAGGGTATGATGGTTTACCAGTAGAGTTTTACATTGTTTTTTGGAAAGATATATCTGATCTGTTATTGGATTCATTCAATTTTTCTTTAGAAAATGGCCTTTTGTCTACATCACAAAGAAATGGTATTATTACTTTACTTCCCAAGAAAGACAAGGACCAGTTTTATTTGAAAAATTATAGGCCCATATCATTGTTAACTGTGGATTATAAGATTTTAGCAAAAACACTGGCAAATAGACTAAAGAAATGTCTCAATGATCTTGTTCACCCAGACCAGTCTGGCTTTTTAAAGGGTCGCAATATTGGGAATAATATAAGGTTGATTATGGATTTGATAGAATACACAGAACTTCATGGCATTCCAGGTGCCATTCTTTTATTAGACATTCAGAAAGCATTTGATAGTGTGGATCATGAATTTTTGTTGAAAGTTTTAAAAAAATTTAATTTTGGGGATAAGTTCATCGGTTGGATCAAAACTCAATATTGTAACCGCAAGAGTTATGTTGCTAATAATGGATTTTTTACTAAAGCTGTTATGATGGAAAGAGGAATTTTCCAAGGATGTCCAATCTCCCCCTATTTGTTTTTATTAGTTATTGAAACAATGGCTCTTAGTGTAAGACAAGATGTAAACATAAAAGGGATCCCTGTAGAAGGTCAAGAGGTAAAAATATCCTTATTAGCTGATGATTCTACCTACTTTCTTGATGGTTCACTTGACTCTTTTAACAATCTTTTTGATTTGCTTAAGAAATTTGCAGCTTGTTCTGGTTGCAAACTTAATATATCTAAATCTGAGGCTGTTTGGGTGGGGGCTAAAAGGGGCTCACAAGTGAATCCCTATTCTGAAAACGGTCTTAATTGGAAAACCGATACATTCAAAACTCTTGGAATTGTTTTTTCATTAGATACCAGGACAATGTTTGATCTTAATTATAAACCTAAACTGAAGTCTATAGAGGCAACCCTTAACTGTTGGCGTTGTAGAAACTTATCCTTAGTTGGTAAAGTTTGTGTCGTTAAAACATTATTATTACCTCAGCTATTGTATCTTTTTTCTGTGCTATGTATACAAACTCCAACCAAGCTATTCAAGGAGTTAGAAAGGATTTTCTTTAAGTTTATTTGGAGTGGTGGGAGAGATAGGGTAATTGAATTGTCAGTACTAGAAAACTTTAATCAAAACAAAGATATTTTGTGGAAATCCCATGCTCCTGATTCCATTTTGAAAAGTCTTCGTTGTTCTCAACTGTCAGAGTGTATTAGAACATGGTATATTTACAGGGAGGAAGCAGTGAAGAAGGAGTTTAATACAGTATTTTCACATATGGGGTCATGCCAATGTTTATGGTATAACAAACATATTAGATCCAAGACAAAGCAGTATTTTTTTAACCAAGAGTGGTTTGATTGCGGAATAAATTTTGTTAGCGATTTATTGAACCCCCCACTCCCAGGAAGCAAGCTTTTTGAAGAACTAATTCTTGACTTTGACATTTCTCCAAGGGGAAGGAAAAGCTTCAACTTTCTAATGAAAAATATTTCAAATTCTTGGTTACATATGTCAGATTGGGACAATGAAGAAATTTTTCATAAAATAGTAAACAATCTATGTCAAGCAAAGAAGGTCCCAAAGTATGTTTACCCTATCTTGCTCGGGATTTTTATTCCAACAAAACACACTGACTTCTGGGAAGAACTGTCTTTGTCCCCAAACTCTGAAGAGTGGGATAAGATTCATTTGAGAAATTTCAAATGTTCAATAGACTCGCGTATACGTTCTTTCTATTTTAAACTCTTTCATAAAGCTATCTCCTTAAACGACTTCTTACATAAAATTAAAAGGAAGGATTCTCCGAATTGTACATTCTGTCACTCCCTATCAGAAACTATTATCCATGTATTTATTGATTGTGACATTGTGAAAATCATTTGGAACGAAATAGTTCTTGAAATTTCTCGACATACCAAGAAGGTTTTTAATCCGTCCCCCTTTGAAAAGATTTTTGGAGTTAAAGATGACAAATTTATCACTTATATTTTCCTGATATTCAAATATTATATTTACTTATGTAAATTCAAAAATAACATTCCTTCATTTCAGGGTTTTAAAGTCTATTTGAAAACTTGTAAGGAAACAGAATATCGCATTGCCAAAAAGAAAGGTACTCTTGCACTCCACTTTAGGAAATGGAAATATGTGTTCTGATGTACACTGTACTTGTGTAAGAAACTGCTTGTATATAAGATGTACTTGTTTACTAGCTGAGCTCCTTTATTCCATGTAATACTGCTTTGTTTTGATTCATTATGATTATGTTATTGTTTTTTTTATTATTGTGTTTGATTTCGATTGTATTTTGATATTTGTGTAATCATTTCGATCAATAAAAACTTAATGAAAAAAAAAAAAAAAAAATTGCTTCAGCTAAATGAAAAAAAAAATACAATCAAATGATTTTTTTTCTTACAAATTATCCCATAATATGAATGCAAAACAAATCTGTTCTATGGCTTTCAAGGGATAAATAAAAGAAACTCAATAAAAACGACATGAAACGTAAGTATGTTCTTGAGCTCTTTGCCCCTTCATTCTTTTCATATTTCATATAAACCCTTCACCCATATTAATTCCAGGGCGGTAAACTGGGGGCTAGTACATTGATGAAAACTAATATTCAACAACACCAACAACAATATGAAAAATAATAGAAAAACCCAAATGACCCTTGCAATGATAGTACTCAACAAAAAGAGAGGGGTCAAGAGAAGAAGCAATAACCCCCCCCCCCAAAAAAGGGCATCATATTTCCTTTCACCATATACGACAAGATACATGTACAGTTAATTATAGAATAAACTAAGCTGATGGCGCTACAACAACTATAATTAAAAAAATATCGTGTGTCAGGGGAGAAAGAGACTACTATCGCTGGATCTCGAAGAAAATTAAAAAAAAAATTAAAAAAAAGAGAAAAAAGAAGAAGTATAAGAAGAAAAGCAAAGAATACAGAAGAAAAAAAAAAAGAAAAGAAAGAAAAAAAGACAAAAAAGAAAAGAGAAGACAAAAAGAAAAGAAAAAATATAACATGAAAAAGAAAAAAAAAAGAAGAAAAAACTAGATTTTGATTCGTCATGCGGACGAATTTGGTGGTCTGTCTTTATTCTTGCCATCATGATCACTATTTCCATGTTCATGCAGATCAATATGATCGTCATGATGACAACGGAATGCTCATTATGGATGGAATACTTGTGAAAGACGGGAGATGATAAAGCACTGTGAAAAGGGTCTCTTTGATGTATGACAATATATACATGTGATATGAAATGATATGAAAAAAGTTATAATCTGTTTTATCTTGCAAAATTTTAACTTTTATACCATTAAATTATCATAAAGGATCATGTAAGAGGTGGTAAAAAGAAAAAAAATGGAAAAAATCTTGTTCACCCCAGGACTCGAACCTGCGCCCCCGAGAAAGCAAGTCAAATGCGTTATCCATTGAGCCATGATACTACGTAAGCAATTATGAGAATTACAATTCCAATATTGCAAGCGAAATACGGGCATAATCCCGGCATCTGATCAATAAATGGAGGGTGCACTTCCGAAAGCTTAGAATCTCAGCTACAACATACTAAAAGCTCAGGGAAAACTGACAAGAAACATTGGAGATATGGCTCACGAAATAGAGGAATGTCGAATCTAGTTTTGGGAAAAAGTCATGTCCCATAGAGATTACACGCAAAATACATGTGATATGAAAAAAGCAATTATTATCTGTTTTATCTTGCTAAATTTAAACTTTTATACCTTTTAATTATCATAAAGGATCATGTAAGAGGTGGCAAAAAGAAAAAAAAATGGAAAAAAAAATCATCTTGTTCACCCCAGCACTCGAAGCTGCGCCCCTGATAACACAAGTCAAGTGCGTTATCCATTGAGCCACGATACCGTAAGTAACGGTGTATTAACCGCACCTTTTTCTTGGCGGAGTAGAAGCAAAAGTCGGGGGTGCGGTTTATACACAGTGACGGGTCTGAGCCAGCCCGCCGTAACCCCTCCCGTACATGTACGATGTCTGCCAGTTCACAACACATCGAGTGGCCGGGCGTAGCCGCCCAGGCAATGTCGTTTAGAGGGGTATGAGCCGCGGGTAATGGGAAGCGATTATTTCAATATTCATTAAATGTTGTCCATAACAAACGCACCCACCTTCATGACACTAATTTTGACTTTATTCTCGATTCAAAGTAGTGAAGTTCCCTGGCTAATTTAAAAGAGACGCCAAGCATACTCGGTAAAATTTTGTCACCGCTGAGCGAGAGTTGAGTGAGCTTAGAGATTGCGTTGTAATGTGGTTATAGTGCGACTTAAGCTGGCGCTATTCAAAGTCCCGGGGCCGTATTCTGAAAATTGTCTTAAGAGAAATATTCTTGTATCTTTAGAGTTACAATAAAATCCGTATTCCGAAAATTGTCTTAACTTTTCATGTAACACCGGGCCAGCGCCAATGTCGAGCCTTGACTCTTGTGAATTTTTTGGCCCCCATTGCCATCGTACGCAATACTGTTTGGGCCAGTGGTGGCCATTTTATATATCAAAATGCAGAAATGTTCCCATATATGACATAATAAATGATATAACTCGTTAGTAATGATGATTTGCATATATTACTTTGTTCGTACATCGCAATTTTTTTGTAGTTTAGTGAATATTTTTGTGACAATTAGTTTTCCTTTTTCATAATAGAGTATACAAGGGCCTATGGTGGCCATTTTGAATATCACTCAGTGATATTCAAAATGTTTTATTTCTTTTAGATTTTAGATGACATTATATTATCTTGAATAAAGGCCCACTATTTTCGTAAGACTCTAATCTCTCTATTGATTCTATAAGATATCGAAAATATACGTTACCGATGAGTTATTCCCCGGGTTATTCCTTATTTTTTTTATTTTCTGCCGGAGAGGAAAATATGGCAGCCGTCAACGAGTTGTGCTTTTATCAAGGCTTTTCAATTAAATTTTTCGATATCTTGGCCAATCAATGCGAGCGGCAAGTTCCGAACGCACGCACATCTACATGTACAAGCGCAAAGCAGCGGCACAAATCGCAATATGTAGTGACTGGTAAATACGTCTGTAAGGATGATGACGTCATCCAAGATGGCAACTTACGTTGACCAATGAAAGGATCGAAGATGACGATGTTTCGATCATCATTTGAAAGGAATTAGCGGTAACTGCGGTCTAAGGTACGATATTTCTGAATTTTTTCGTAGATATGGATGTGATTTCTTTTTCATAATGTGACATTTTATGCACAAAAAACGATAGGAAAATCAGGTTTCCGACGAATGTTAGATCTAACGTTACTGCTAATACGTTGTCTGTCCGTACGGGCCTCCAAGCTCTTCAGTCTATGTATTGGTGAGTGAGCCAACGCTCAGCGGAGTTCAGCGGAACAACCAAAATACAGAGACTGAAGCTTTTGGTCTGGACCTAAATCACCTATTTCATTTTTTTTTGCGCCCAACTACTACTGGTACATGCATGCACTTGTTCACTGCAACCATCCTGCCTGTGGCTGTGGGGACTCCACAGGTAGGACCCACTCACACTAAGTACGAGGTTAGTATATATACTAACCTCGTACAAGGGACCGTGTTTGACCCTGGATTTCGAAGTAAACATCACTTCATTGCTGAAGGAATATTTGCCTTCTCGCTTCACACTGGGGCTCCTTCCGGTAAGTAGCATTATACCAAAAAAAATACATATTATTTGGAAATAATTTCATTACAAAAAGCAAATTTCGCTTACCTCGGCCTAGCAAGTGACTTTGTTTGTCTCTTCGACGGGAATACAAGGAAGCCCTTTGGTGGCGCTAATAAATTTCACAACCTTGATTCAGCTCCTCGGTAAACTTATAACAGTGTCTAAATTCTTTGAATTCTTATGATTAATTTACTAATTATTGGCACCAATAAATGAAATACCTTCAAAAACATAATTGAAGATTACTATTGGCGATGATAACACTTTTTTGCAATTAATTTAAAACGATGACTAATAAAAAAAAATTGAAAAAAATACACGTGCCTGGAACGACACCAGCAGTACAAGCTTTAACGAACGTCAATAATACGGTATACGAAAGTCTTTACAATGAAAGATTGGACACTTTACGGACTTCGCGTAATGCCTTGCGTCGATTTGCATGTAAAATAGTGTAGGTTCCTAGTCTTTCCCTTGTCGTGTCTTTGATATGAATATAAATCGCGCGCCCTCTTTAGGTGAAAATTGATATCCACGCAGACTAATTTTTATCTCCGTGAAATCTTCACAAAAGATCAAGAAAATATACATATTTTTTAAAAGAAACTTCAAGAAGTCACGGAAGGATCTAAATGATTCGGTAAGTGTCATAGCAGAATGTCTAATACGGGACTATGCTTGATATTTTATGTGGGCAAAAGTTAAGTGTATTTTGGAAGTGTCGTGTGTGTCGCGTGTATATGACTGATATTCCTTCGCACGCGAGATGCTATGAACCCATGGGTGGGTAGGACTACTTGTTCACTGCTACCACCCTGCCTGTGGTGAATCTAAAGGTAGGACTATGGTATGCAAATGCTGTACATACCGGAAGGACACACTTTAAAAAATCATTAAAATATCACTTTTGTGACCAAAATTACTAATTTCTGTAAAGTTGCAAAATTTTTTTCATTTAATTTCTATAAAATCTCATTTTTCCATCGTAAAAAAGAACTGTTGCTCAGCTAGCGCCATGAGCAACTACTGACAGTGTGTGCGCTCTACAAATATACACTATTATTATTAAGACCAAGGTCAAAGGTCAATTAATTTTGGCCAGGTGGGGGGGTATCTGTTGAATTACCATCGTAATTGAAAGTTTATGGATCTCATTCATGAAACTGACATAAGAGTGACAAAGGTGAAGCGAAGATGCCTGTCATTTTTGGTTGGGGGTCTTAGGGTTTACGGTTAGGTTTACAAAATATATCCAGATTACTGTTTTCCTCAACAGGTAATACTGGACAATACTATAGGTTACATCATATTATTTTCATCAAACTTGGTACCCACAGGCAAAATGTGGGCAGGGTTATTGTCGCCATGACAATTGTATTTGTCAAATTTCTGTGTGAGCTTTATTTATCGCAATGACGGATGATGCAGTAAGTTCGGGGGATACATGTGCTCGGCTGCACGACCCGCTGAGCATCTCTAGTTTATTAACCAATGATAAGCTGGGGGGGGGGGGCCGGGCAAACTGTTAATTTTGTCTAATATTTTCAATATTGGATGGTTTTTATAGGCATGCACGTTAAAAATCAGTTTTGATATTTTGTCTCTTTAAAACAACCTCGCAAGACGTCAAAAAAATATCTGCGTCTCTAAAAACCTATGTATGCAAATAATAATGTGAGTTATTCCTCTTTGTTGCCTTTATCATTCTGTTTGTTTGTTTTTATTCAATCTTTAGGGCAAATCTTTTGAGAACAGAGTACTGCAAACAAGCACAGGTAGCTATGCATGAATATTATGGTCTATTATTATTGTTCACATTCAGTTGCAACATTTATAATTAATGTCAGAACGAATCAACTAGTGTACTTTTAACCATAAGAAAATGTATTGTGAGCTTTAAAGGTTTGCATGGGATTGGTGGTAAGACTGAGTGGAGAGTTTTTCGATAACACCATGTAGGTTGGTCCTTAAAAGGATTGCCTGTTTATCTTACTGACAGTAGCTCTGAAAAGAACTGTTATTTTGGACATTTTGAGGAGATACGGTAAGCTTTGTTCGTCGGCTATGTAAATTGACAAAATAACTTCATGAATTTCAAATTCACATAGGGGTACATGTAAGTCAGTGTATGACTTTAGGGGTTTGAGCGGTCTGTCAGTCAGTTGGTTTGTCTGTTACAGTACATATCTTACATTTGAAAACCATTTCCTTAGTTTTCAACAAATGCTCATGAGACTGATACAAATTGGTCTCGGTCATGAGACTGACACAGATTGGTCACAGAACGTTTTTTTTTCTTGTGATGGGTTGGGTACTCGCTGCATTGCCACAAAAACACAGATGGCAATAAACTGAGCTAAAATGCTATGTACATTCTCACTGGTTGTCATTGGGGTATCATTATTTTCTTCAGTGGTATTTCGCGTTGACATTAATCACATGATATCTTGATGTTCTCCAATTATAGGTGTATGGACAGCAACATGAAAAGACTTTTAGCAAACCTGTCAAAGCAACTGTCTTCCTAAATCCAGCTGCTAGAAAAGGGTAAATATTATTTCTTATATGGTCACCTTATAAATACATGTACTTGTATTTATCTAAGGATTGTGAGATGGTTCAACCAGCTCTCATTGGGTTTGTTTTTCACTGTTCGCTAGGTCATTTTGTTTCGATTATTTTTCTGATATATACCCATACTTGGTGGCACATGTTGCCAAGATAGTGGTCTGTATTATTGTCAAATCACAGTTCAATTCTTTTTAATATACTAAATATCTATTAAAGGCCCTTCATTTTTGTAAAAAAAATACTTCTGTATAAGAAAGATAGATGGCATGGTCATCTAAAATGAGGAAATTAATGCAATGGCTAGACTACCTGGTACATTACGATCTATTTAAAAGTATTAGCAGGGTCACTCACATCTTAGGTATACTGCAGCAGTGTGTTGCTGTTCTCTGTGCCTGCTGCTCTACCTAGTAATGGTTAAAGTGCTAGCAGTCACACTGTATATTTAGCATGTGAGTCACTGGTATGTAAAGCAGCTGAATGATCTTCAATCTTGACTCGTAAAGGGCAATTGTAACAGCTTTTACCACTGCAAGTTGTGTGTAAAATGCAGTTTTGTGATTTTCAGAGAGATGTTGTTTTATGTTGCCCACCAGTGTGACAGGTTGAACAGTTTTGAAACTAACAAGTATCTCACTTTTGAAGGCCTATATGCTGGTTGCTCTATTGCACTTTTCTGCATTTGTCACAGTAACAAGCAAGCCAAACATGCAAAGGTGTGATTGTACAGTGTATGGGTTATCCACAATACCACAACCATTTTAGTATAATCAGTGGTGCTTTACAACTTGAATACATTTGCCTTCTAATATTTCTGATGCAACACTCATAGAGCTATTTAATTGACTCTATCCTATAGCTATCTGTCAGTGAGACAACTGGACCCCAACTTGTACATAGAGTTAGGATTGATCCAAGCAACCACAACTATGGAGGGCCAGCAACGTCATCTAAATTACAGAGTTTTCAAAATATTGTCTAGATATGATGTATATTCATACATTCACTGTTTTCTTGATATTTCAGTATGCTTCTCTTTGTTTTCAAAGGACATTGTGCAAATTTCTCAAAGAAAAAATAGTGACATTGATGGATTTCCATATACCTAAGGTTGATCAAATCAATCATGACTCTCTGTAAAGCCCCTTTCACAATTGACGTACGACCATTTGCGACCTTTTGATCGTGCGACAGGCTGCAACAGGCATCAATCGCTAGTTATCTCATAAGATCGCACAGAGGCTTTCACAGTTGCAACAGCTGTCGTACAACAAAAACAACTAGTAAACCCCGTTGCACGAGTAAGTCGCATGTGCTCTTTTTGTGCTCGTGCGATCACATGCGAGTGTTGCACGAGGGATTGCGAGTGGAACGGTCGCATAAATGCGAATGAAACGGTAGTGCAATGTTGTAAGCCGTTGCGATCGGTCTTGCAACAGTCTTATGGCCCATATATTATTGCACCCAGTCGCAAGACAGGTCTCTGTACATGTAGGTCGCTAGCACATGTGCAAGTGTTGTGCGACCTCCAGTCGAGTAAATGCGACTACTTAGTCGTGCCACCTCTCGCACCAAGTCGTACAACGTTGAACAACACTCGCACGATGATCGCCCGACCGATGGTACGACCCCGGGTACGGCCTGATGCGAGTGAATCGATCGTATTTGATTGCGTTCGGATTTTGAACATGTTCAAAGTTCAGTTGTGACCAGTCACGACCACCTCGAGTTCGTGCGACCGTCTACAACGACTGCGAGTTCTCGCAAGACACCAAGAGATCGATCGTGCAACAACAAGAAAAAACTGTTGCAGGCGGTCGTAAACTGGTCGGAAGTCAATTGTGAAAGGGGCTGAACGGTCGCATACATGCGAATTCAACGGTAGTGGAATGTTGCAAGCCGTAATTTCGATCGGTCTTGCAACAGTCTTATATAATCGCACCCAGATGCAAGACTGGTCTCTGTAGGTCACTACCACATGTTCAAGTGTTGTACGACCTCCAGTCGACTAAATGCGACTATACTGATTGTGCCACCTCTCGCACCAAGTCGTACAACGTTGAACAACACACGATGATCGCCCGACCGATGATACGACCTGCTGCGAGTGAATCAGTCGTATTTAATCGCCTTTGGATTTTGAACATGTTCAAAGTTCAGATGCGACCAGTCACGATCACCTCTGACTACCTCGGGTTCGTGCGATCCTCTACAACGACTGTGAGTGCTCGCAAGATGCCAAGAGATCGATCGTGCAACAACAAGAAAAAACTATTGCAGGCGGTCGTAAACAGGTCATACGTCAATTGTGAAAGGGGCTGTTGACGGGCCCTGAAGCTTTATAGAATTTCGTTCATTTCAGAAACTGATTTCCCCTTGTGAGTTGGTTGTAATAGATAGATTGGTGTCTTACTCAAGGAAAATAAATTGCTGCTGCATAAGAGGTTCTATTTTGTTTGCTTTCAGGAAAGCCAAGAAGCTCTTTCAGAAGAATGCTGCCCCTCTTCTTCATCTTGCTGGGATTGATGTAGAAATCATACAGGTATTATTTTAAATGGCACAATATAAAAGTTAAAAAAAAAGAGGGGGGAAATTCTATTCCAGTGGGGGAAAATAAGCTAAAATTAGTTTAGAAAAATCTTCCATTGACATGTGAAACAAGAAGATAAAGCTCTGAAAGTTTAAGATGTCAAGTTTGTATGGTGACTTTTCTTTGAATTGATGGATTAGCAGTCGTTTTGAAGCATGCTGCATATATTTTGTTTCAAAATATTAATATTTTCTCTATGATCTTTCAAAGTGCAATTTGTCTCCTTGACTAAAAATATGTTGAAATCCCAAACAAGCAACATCTTTATAATGGTAAGAAATTAAAATTGTGTTTACAAGATTTGTACCGTAATTTTTCACTTCATTTTCCATTTTGAAACAGCATTGACAATTTGGAGCTCATTATAGAAAGCGAATTTAGACTTTTCACACTTTCAAAACTTTCCCATTTCACAACCAATTTTGATATGTTTAAAAAATAATATTTTTTTTATGAATTGCTTACAAAACTATTTAATTTTTATTTTCTAATTGCGATCAAAATTAAAATCTTAAAAACACATGCAGTTATTTCAGTTTCAAAGTGCAGATCCAACAAATATTGTGTTGATTATTTCGGCTTTTACTGATCAAACTCAATGAATTCTTTGTAATATGATCTGAGTAGTGTTGTCAATGATTTCCATTGAGAAAAAAAAATGTAGAAAAACAAGTGAATACTTCATTTAAAGGGAATATTTAACTTTGTGAGCAATTTAAAAAATTATCATATTGCTCTTTGAAAATGTTATGAACATTCGACTAACAACTCAAAAATACCCATGTGAAAGTTTGGGATCATAACATATTCGGGAAGTGTTTTTAAAAACTGAAAATCTGAGGCAATGTTTGAAAAGAAAAATGCACTTCTCGACGGTTGATTCATGATTCTGTGTCCAATTTAAATCGATATTATATAGCGCCACCTTGTGATGTATGTAAGAAAGTAGGCGGAGCTTACCACGGCGGAATTGAGTTCTCCGTGATCTGTTGTGTTCGAAGTTTGTTGGGGGGGGGTCTGTGTTCTCTCGGTGTCCGCTCTGTGTGATAAGCGCATGTGCCTTGAAGTCTGTAATAGCTCTATGGTGAAAGGGTTTAGTTGTGTGTGTATCGCTTGCATTTCATTGGGGAATCTAATGTACTGTCAGGTGTCGAACTCGTGAGTGTCCATTCCGCCTTTGGTCTGTACATTTTGTATATGCTATAGCCTGGGTCAAGCCACATGTATGCCTCGAATGATAGACCAATAGCTCTATGGATAGACCATGGGATTTTGATGAATTTATATTTTGGCGACATAAATTAGTAGCAAATAAAACGGCAACAGAAAATAACGCTAAATAACGGCCAGGTCTACAAATACATGAAGAATCCCAGAGCTGCGTACAGTGTAGAGTAGGTTTTTTTTTTTTTTGGTTATGTGGATCATGGAGGGATGGAGTGTGATTTTCCAGAAGCTATATTGTGCCCCTCCCCCCAAAATTACCTTTCTGTTCTTTGCTTTACCTTTGCATAAACTACAATACGTCCTTGTGGTTCTTGATTATTCTCTTTTACCTGGTCACGATATAGCAAACGTCCGTCGACTGGTTCGATCGAGATAAACTGATATGGACGATAAAAGAGGCGAATGCACTGAATATAGCTCCATGTATGTATCCGAGCGCAACTCTTGTCATGATATGTCGATGTGCATGTTTGTAACATGCACGGAACATAGCTGGGAATAAAGGCAGCCCGAAAGGCAGTGACCTCCCCTCCTCCACCCCCCCCCCCCCCGTGCCCCTGACATGGAAACTTCATCATCCACCATCGTGTTTGTGTGTTTACGTCCACCTGAATTTTCATGGACACAGGTAAAAAATTTGACAAGCGCCCACAAAAAAGGGTTATCAACCTAAATTTTAGGAGTTGCTTACCTAAAATTTTTGACAAGGAAAAAAAAAGGTCATCAACCTAAATTTTAGGGGGGGCAACACACGTTTCAGGGGGGTCCACGTGAATTTAGGGGGGATCACGCAGGGAAAAAAATTGACAAGCAAAAAAAAAAAGATTATCAACAAAAAAATTTAGGGGGGCCGTCCCCCCCCCCCCCCCGCTTCCGCCGCCTATGTTCCCATCAACAATCTTCGGTATAGGCATATCTTCACGTAAGATACTTGTGAGAAACTCCCGGGTCCTGTTGCTCCCCCCCCCTCAGATCGATCGGGGCCTATCCGTTTTATACTATTTTGGAACGTGTTAGATAGGCCTATAGGGTGGTAATTTGCAAACCCAAACATCTCAACTCCTGAGACCCTGGAATATCATGACTGTATAAGACCTACAAATTATTATGCATAAGTTTGTTTGTTTTGTGTATTTGATTTGCATGAATGACAGTGTGTTTTTTGGAAGGGGTAGCCGTATTTAATTTTATCCATGATTGGGGTCAATAATTCTTTACATTTCTCCGCCATATAATCCGCTCATGACACCTTTCAAATCATATCACATTTCTTTTTCAATTTCCATTTCTTTCCCGCTTCTGCTTCCCTTCGCTCTTCCTTCCGTAAATTCTTTACAGTATAAAGACGCAATCTGATTTTTGTTACACAATCCTATGAACCTTACGTGAAGATAGTTTTTTGTGTTCTTTTCTAGCTCGTAATACATGAAAACCTGTAAATTGGTTATTGATTTTCTTTATACAATTTTTTCATTTCAGCGTATATGAAGCATCCTTTACCTTCAATCTGGCATTGTTTATATATATCATCATATCATGTTCATTTTAGGAAAATAATGAAAAATGAAACAATGTAAAAATCTTAGTTTGAGTCAGAATTTTAAACAAAACTAGTCACACCGTCAATCACGAAAGTTCCCGTTTCTGCTCGATCCAATCACTGTAATTTTTAGATTCCATGGAATAATTAGTCCATCATCACCACAACCATCAAGTAACAGTACACTTGAATTCGTGTATTTTAAAACAAATGCTTGTGAATGAGCATAATTGTATTTCCGTCAATATTGAAAGGCCATCTCTAACAGGGTAAGACCCCCCCACCACTCTGGATATTTTATCGTCGGTTGATATGCGTGACTGTCGGGATAAGGGAAGAGAGGGAAAATAGAAGGGAAAAGGGTGGGGAAGAAGAGAAAGAAGAAAAGTGGAAAAGGGGGAAAAATTAAAAGAAAAGAGGTTGTCGGACTGACGCCTACTGGAAAAATGATAGAACTGATTGTCACGAAGGAATGTTCCTCTACTCCATGTATATAGGCTAAATACCATCAGTGTAATGTAGGCACACAGGGCTGTTCTAATAAAATGCTTTGAATGTATAGGTTGTACGTCTAAATCCCTTAAAATTAAGCCCATCATTTTTTACGTACAGTGATTAAAATTGCCCGGCCGTAGGTCCCAGTCGCGAAAATTGTCGTCATTCAATTAGAGTATTCAATATATTCACAAAATTCCTATATACGTGTTGGGCAGCACTTTTAAAATAGTCCCTTTCAGATCAGTAAATTTAGTTCGCAATATAGACAGCTTGTTCTTTATTGTTGTACAACGTCCAGTCGTGATCAAGTATTTATATCACAAAATATATTGTTGAGATGATAACCTTCGTATATACGTGTAGATAAAATAGCTTATTGTGTTTCGCGCTTGCAATGATTTTTTATTGAGGTACATCGAATTTGATATTTTCATTTAAAGAATAACCTACTTAGAATGTTTAGTGTTTCTTAGCATCACTCTTTCCATTTTGCACCACTGAAAGTGGCTCCCGGGGCACGTGCCTCCCTTGCCGCCCCTGCTAGATACGCCATGTAAGAAAGTCCACTTTTCATGTCGGAAAAAATATCAGCTTGCGCTCTGCGCTCGCATCGATTGTCGAGTTACATATATATATATATAGAGAGAGAGAGAGAGGGGGGGGGTGGGGGAAATCAGCTCGCGCTTCGCGCTCACATTGATTGATTGCTTACTCATCCTATTAATGACTTCAAAAAACGTGGTTAATATGTTCAGTTCTCAATAATACTCATAAAAAAATTATTGTACATGACAGAAAAAGTGCTTAGAATGTCCGAGTTTGGGCGGAAAATTAGAATTTCAGTTCGCGCTTCACGCTCGCATCATAAAGTTATGCTTATAATATATCCATCCAATTTTTGGTTGAAAATGTGATTCGAATATACATTTTTATGTCCGAGGTTTTTAAAATGTACAACTCGCGCTCGCATTTTATTGATTGGTGAGATTTGTATGACATATTTATTCATGAGTCACTGCAAAATGGATACTTTTGTAGGTATGTTAAAAAATTACTTCTGTGTTTCGCGCTCGCATGCATGAATCATAGATACGCATCTTGTTCATGACTACAATAACTGCCCAGAATATTCAACTCTCAGTTCTAAATAAAAGGTATACAATAAAATGAGCTGAAATGTGATATATTTAGACCTTATGAGATATGGTAAGATAAGACTGTATTAGAACTTCGATCCTTAGTAGTACGTCAAGCCCTCCAATATATAACAGATAAATAAATGAAATGAATAATGAATAATGCCAAAACTGAGAAAGCTGGTAATGCCCCTTGGGCCTTGGTATGGCGAAAGAAAATGTGACTGAGAGTGTCGAACACTTCCAAGACTCATGGTCGTCTGACGTCGGTACCGGTAGTATACGTTTGTAGAATCAAGGGCTATACCGACAAACATTTTGAACATTTACGATGGAGTGTAGCTCGTAAGCAAAAATATAAATGAATAAAGAAATAAAATAAAATAATCACTTTTGAAAATGAACACCACTCCCCCCCCTCTCTCTCTATTGCATGGTTGTGGAAGTTCGTATAGTGTTTTTCGTTTGCGCGGGCGAGGGGCTCAAATAAAGGATTATAGGTATGTTCGTTTTGATCACACGAATCAAGCAGTAAAATGATACATTGGCACCTTGAGCACCTAACAAGATGGACACGTGTGTTATATAAATCTGATATTATTTTATTACTATCATTATCATTATTTAGAACAAATACGCTACTTGCCCCTTCCAATTCCCTCGTCTCCATTTTTTTTCAGGGGGGCCGCGGGTTGGCTTAATCTGTAGCGTTCCGTTCCCGCTACCCCTTTCAATAATTTTAATTTTTTCATCGACCATTCTGGAGATATACGATTTCATCTCTCCGATCCGCTTCGTCAGTGTGTAAATGTGCTGGCGTGAAGAGAGGGGGTCGCTGGCAACCAACCTCCAACCTCGGACAAGACAAGAAATTGAAGAAGGAGAAAAAATAAAGCACATTTTGATTTTAGAAACGAAAATGTCTGCTATGTTCTTGTGTGTCTTTTCCCCTGTTTATATCCCATAATGATGTAATGATATTCATTTCAAGATTTCAAAAATCACGACATGTTCAGACCCCCCCCCCCCCCCCCCATTCCTCCATGTCCAGGGTTGCACTTTGTGAATAATTAGAGAATTCAACCACGTCACACTATCGTTTTTGTCCTTTCATTTTACGTCTCTCTCCCAATTTTCTCTCTTTCATGTGTTGTATAATAGTGTACACTTTGACGTCGAAATAAGATTTGCAGACCAACGAAGGGAATGGGAAAGGTATCGATAAATGGAAGCCAGGGGGGACGCCCTCCTGAATTTAAATAAGTGGGGCAGTTCCCCCTTAAAAAGGAAGAGGGAAAGAAAAAAAAAGAAAAGAAAGAATAAATATGGAAATAAAATAAGAAAAAGTTGAATATTACGATTTACTAATGATACCAAACTAGCAGTTTTGACAAAGGAAAACAATTAAAATTTAAAGCAAAATAATCATACAATCAAAAATATATATAAAAAAAATCCCCTCCGAAATGAAGGTGTTTGGATCAAACCAGTACATTATAGCATTGTACCCCCATATAAATCTTGGAGGTGATTTAGCACCACCGCTTCCCAGGGTCATGTGCATCGGTGTTTCCACAGATCCAAAACAAACTTCTCGAATTTATAGACATTTCCTGGAATTTCTAGTTTGATATTTAAAAAAAAATCGTACAAATAATGTAGCCAGCCGAAACAAAATTAAGGACTTAAAACCCGTTTATTCATGCCCTTTTTTGAAAGATCAACATAATTACGAAATCCGTTAGCGCGAACAGAAAATTTTCAGCAAACAATTTTGAAAAATATAACATGAATGTTGATAGTTGCTATGTTTAATTATTGTTTACTTGTAATCTTCGGATTTCCCGAAATTTCCTTGATTTGTCTCATTCAGAACCCTTCCTGGAAAAGGTCAAATCTCCCGAAATTCCGAAAATTTCGGGAGATTTGAAACCGTGCATCCCGGGAATAGCTTTATACATGTATAACCCTTTATAATGCAATTTTATATAAGGAATTTCACGAAAATGCTATTGAAATAAAAATATAGGGTTTGAATATAAGATCGAGGAACTTTTAAAACTCAACTCTCTGCGTTTACTAGCATTTCTTTATTTTATTCTTTAACTTTATATGCCCTGTCGCCGAACACTATGTGTCTTTCCACATTTTTTTTAAAATCCGATTGAATTGATATTTTTAGGTTGGTGCATGACTTCATATTTTTTGGTACAAAATACCATCTTGACGTCTCAGGATTCTGGAGTTTCTTGGGCTTTTCTACCTATGCCTATATAGAGCAAGGGGAAACAGAGAGGATCAATAAGAAAGGATATAAGAAGAAGAATAAATGTGAATGAAATAAGGAAAGAGGAACGATTTGAAAAACAGAAAAATAGAAATCATTATACAAAAAAATTCAATCGCGAATATATATAAAAAAAATCAGCTTGCGTTCTACATGCGCTCTTATCATTATTTAGGAAAATATGCAATATTACAGAACAGTTTATCCAATGTTCAGCAAATTTCAGCTCGCTTAGCGTATAATCTTTACACTTACCATAAGACCGTATTTTAGAATGACCCGATTCAGCTCTTCATGTCAAAATATTAACAATTTTCAACTTGTGCATCGTGCTCCGCGCTCGCACCATTCTGTTGTATAATCAATGCAAATTAAATAGTAAGTTTGAATCTCGGCTTTCAGTCATTTTTTTAAAAGCAATATGCTTACAATATGACAATCCTCGATCTTGCTAATTTTTAATTTATCGTAATAGTTGGATATGGATAATTTGGTGTGTGTGTGGGTTGAATCATAATGTTTAATTACACTCTATGATTCATGCCAAAATTTTAAACAATGTTATACGCGAGAACATAAATCAAACCAAATCAAATCAAAATGTTTAAGATATCCATACCCTGCTTGATTACCAAGAGTAGAATGACCCGTTTAAGATGTACATGTACATAAAACAGTTCGCGCTCCTATATTTCCTTTCAAATCGAAATATAAGAGTGAACATTAACTTGCGCTTCGCGCTCGCATCATTAATTTAGGCCATAGTAGGTCCATGATTATAAAAATAAAGCTACGATGTACTTAAAAAATCAGACTTTAGTTGCATGGGACATCCCTCCTAAATGATAATAAGTATTGTATCTGCTGATGTGAAACGTGGATGGAAATATTTCTTATCATCCCCGAAGGACCTAAAAATATACATTCTGACACTGGCGGCGGAAGATTATGCTTCAACGCTGCCAATCCAGAATCTAATATTTTTATACTTTCGCCGCCGGCCGCAGAATGCAATTATTTTTATGTCCTTTTTATGCCCAAGATATACCTTTATATATATATATATATATATATATATATATTATACTGCACGAACTCTTTTTACTAACTCTTTTTAGGAATCACATTACATTGGTTGTTTGGCTGTGTGCAGTTATGTGTTGGAGGGAGATAAACAGCTTTATGTTGTGCAGGGGTGGATCCAGGACTTTCTAAAGGGAGGGGGCACCATTTCCTGAGAAAATTTTGACACGGCAAAAAAAATAAAAAGGTTTTCATCTAAAAGGTATTTCGCCAAAAATTTGTCAAGCAAAAAAAAGAAGAGGAAAGGACCTCCCGTTCAAGGGGTGGGGGGGGGGGTGGGGTGGTGCACACGTGGGAAAAATGTATGGCATATTTACCTCACAAGTTTTGATTACTACTCTCAAAAAGGGGGTGCAACGGTCGGATTTGCCAACCCCCCCACCCCTCCCTTCCTTGACCAGCCAGCGCAGTTGTGCTCGGCCCATCAGAGCTCAGTCTTACATATATGAAATATTATAATCATATGACTGCACATGCATTAGAAATGAAAACATTATGTCCTGCATTATGTTCATTTTTCGAGCGATATGAGAAGAGTCTTACGTAATACCAAGTAATTTGCATACCCACATCAACTATGAAACGTTCATGCATGGGATGAAGGCATTCTCCCCCGGCCCCGGATCCTCCCCTCAGTTCACGACATACTACACAGAGCTCGAGAGGCCACATGTCCTTATTCCATTCGCAAGTACATGTATGATATGTTTTGGATCGCACATATTCTTATGCTACACTTTAGATTTATCTTCAAGTAATACATCGACCCAAATTTGCCACGTTACTATCATCCCGGCGAGGAATCAGTAAGTCCGCAATTTTTCTTATCTAAAAGGGTCTGTACGTATCTTGTATTGCGCTCAGATTCTGTTTCTCTTTGAAAGTGAATTTCTCTGCTTCGACACCCAAGAACCGGCAAGGCGCTACATTACACGGCACGGGCCAGCGGAACATGCGCTGCATGTAATGTTTACAATTCTCAGTGCAGCCGCCGATACCGGCCGTAGAGGCCCTCCCCCCACTATTCACTGTTGGTTGATTGACAGTTCTCGCTTGCGTAGCCGTTAATACTAGTACGATCTCAACGGCAGAGGGAGGCGTTCAAATTGGCGAAGTCTCAGTGATTTGAAAAATCGTCTAGTAGACGCGATCCAATATAATCACATATTCCCACATACAACTTTTCATCCGAAATAAAGATGATTTCTTGGGTTTCTTGGAACAAATACATAAACTCATAAACATATTTCATCTTAGTTTGAGAATTTTTTAAATCAGCTTCTCACAAAGTTAAACGATCCCTTTAAAAAACAATGGAAAATAAATGATCAAAGTTCATCCCAAATTTTGAAGTGCTTTGCTAATACAAAGAGTCTGTCAATAAAATGTTAAGCAGTTTCAAGCTTAATAGTTTATTCGTGCAAACCTGTGATTTTTATTAATGAATAAGCATAATTCGTTACAATTTTTTTAAAGAAAATATGGCTTCACAGTTTTGTAGATTATGCCAAGGGCTACATGCATTCAAATGTGTCACGATCGCATGGCCAAAGGCGAAGATTGCGTGAGAGAGGGGCTGATTCATCCTCTGGTCTTGTTAGGCATCAAACAAATCAAATCCATTTGAATTGTGTTTTTGAAGTACTACATCTGATGTTGTTTGCAGACCTCGATGGAAGGAGAGGCGAAGGATTTAGCGGCATCACTGGTCAAGACCGACATTGTTATCATTGCTGGTGGAGATGGTACTGTAGCTGAGGTCATCACTGGACTCCTTAGAAGAGATGATGAGAAAGTGGTCAGTTCAAACTGGACATTGGGTATTATACCAGTTGGAGCTACAAATTCTTTAGCTAGGATTTTATATTCAGAGGCAGAGGCTGATGTCAGGTATTTACCATTAGACAGTGTTTTGAATTAAGTGGTATTGGAAAGCTGAGAGAAAAAAAAGACATCAAACAAATATTAACTGTTTGCAATTGTGATGTTTTGACAAACCTTGGATTTTGGATTTAGTTGTATTGGGAGCTGAGAATAGAAAAACAGCAAGATAAATGACAAAGTTTGTGTAGAACAGAGCAGTTCCGTTGCAGTATATGTCAGTGGGGGTGCCATGGTCTAGCGGTTATAACTCATTATTCAATCTGAGGGACGTGGGTTCTATCCCAAGCCATGGTGTGTTTTCCTTCAGCAAAACTTCACCTACATTGTGCTGCACTCAACCCATGCGAGGTGAATGGATACCCAGAAAAAAAAGTTGAATGCATGAACACCTAGAGGCAGCACTGCTATAGCTGGGGTAATGATAATAATATTGCAATATGCAGTTGAGTATATACACATAGAAATCGTGCAATATAAATATTCATTGATTAATTGAATTCATTTATTTTCCGTTTAAAATATAAAAAGTCACGAATGTACAAACAATCATTACAATGTATAAAAGTGAGACATTATATGTATGACGTATCGTACACATACTTTAGAAAAAAAACACACAACAGGTTATTATATGTATATATATATATCAGGAAAATTTGATGCCCATGAAAGCAGTATGCTTGTTAAGTTGGGTCACCCCAAAATGTACATTTATTGTGATTAATGTAAGTAGAAAGAGTAATTTTTTTGTGTGTAATTTGTTTTTGTATTATTTTTTTTGTCAGGTGGATGTGTAATTCAGCTATGGCAATCATCAAGGGTTCAACCAGACATGTAGATGTCATGTCAATACAGGTGACTTTACTGTGGAAAATTAATGATTTTATGAATATAAAGTGCATAAATGTATATTTCAGAAAGCTAATATGAAAGAATCATTGAACATTACAATTTACATTTACGGGATATATATATATACAAGAGAATATCCGTACATTACCTGTACCACTGACACCATGCATGGCTGAATATATTAACTTGGAAGACAAGTGATGAAAGAGGTATGAATTTCATTTTTCCAAGTTTTGGTGAAATGGGTGAAGCAAATGGAAAACTGATGAGTCAGTGAGCAACCTTGTCACCCTTGCATTCATTAACCTAGCCAACAAAAGGGCTATTCAAATCGATCATGTTTATTAAAAGAGAAAGAGAAATCACCCGGATGAGGCATCAGTGAAACTTCCGTCTTCAATCAACATCAGCTAGTTGAGTCAAGAGTTGTACCAGAGGATATCAATAAAAAAGCTGAGGAGTTGCTCTTTCATATTTGGTTGATTTGAAATATAATTAATATTATTTAAATATAAGCCCTTGAAAATTGGATTCCCCTTTGTTTTATACACATTGTATAACAATGCTATTGAAGTGGTGAATATAGAATCATGTGATAAATTATGTAGATGTCAATTATGATTTGATGATTGCAAGGAAGATTTGGATTGTACTAATGATGATGCTTATCCCTCTGTCATATTTGCTTTACGGCGGCTGTATGGCAAGTCGAAAACAGCTGTTTTAACATGTTTTGTACCACCCACATTTAGGGGAAGGCGGGGTAAGTTGAGCATAGGGGCAAGTTGAGCCACCACCCCCAGTCTAATAATGAATGAGTCAGACATTGTGGTGGTGTCATGTATTGATGACCTATTGCATGATCCTTAACCCCACCACTTTGTTTTCAACTTTGAAACAAAAGGTACTTTTTTAGAGGGAAAAATACAAATTTCAGCCAAAAAAGTAAAAAAGGATGTAAAATAGATGAGTGCTTTTACCCAAACACGTCTTGAAATACATTATAGAAGTACGAACAATGTTGTTAGTCCAGGTATGGATTCCCATTCTTATCATACTCTTTTACATGATGAATGCAAAAGAAATAAACCCCTCAAAAAAAGTTTTGCAACTCAGTTTTGGGTGATGATATCTTTTTAGTTTATGAAGTATAAAAGATGAAACTGGTATCATTGAAAAGCTGAATTACTCCTCTTTACAATGACATGCCATTTGCTTTGATTATGTAATCATGGAATATGCAACGACCCTGAACATTGAGAAAAGTCAGAAGTGAAATGTTGCAAAATGCATTGATTTCTAACAAGAGTCTCCATTTCTAAAGAATTTCCACCATGCAGGTGACAGTGAATGCACTCGGTTTATTCTCGAAACAATTTGAAATTCGCTATTGGAAACGACGCACTTTGCAACATTTCATTTCTAACATTGCTGCGTATTATCATGTGTGTGTATTTCAAGATGACACTAGCATTACAAATGACACATGATTGTAAAGAAGAATAATCATGCTTTCTAAAGATATCACTTTTACACATGATGATGGCACATTAAGAAATTTATTAGCACTCAAACTTGCAGTTTGAGTTGCAGAACTCAAACATGACATGGCAACAAATTTTGCAACATTTCATTTTTTACATTGATGCATATTTATCATGTCTGGGTATTTCATGATAGCACCAGCATTACAAGTGACACATGATCGTAAAGAGGAATAATTATACTTTCCAATCATACCACTTTAACATATGATGATGGCACACTAAGAAATTTATTAGCACTCAAACTTGAGTTGCAGAACTTTTTTTGAGGGGTTTATGTGGATAAGAAAATATCGCAACAAGTTTGGACTGGGGTAATTTAAGCCAAATCAACATGGGGCATGTTGAGCCATGGTAATTCTTATGGTGATCATGTGATGTATAATAAAAAAAAATTAAAGATGTGAAAAGCCATTGATATGCAGGCAGAAAGGAGCAAATTCACCTGAGAGTTCTTTTACTTTTAGAAGATGTTAGTATTTATAGAGATTTAGCAAGTAAAAAGACTTTAAATGAAAAATTGACATCCTGGTTCTTCCCGCATACATTTTGTACGTAATTTTTGTGGCTCAACTTACCCCAGACTGTGGCACAACTTGCCCCACAGATGGGGCAAGTTGAGCCATTTGACATCTTTTTTTCGAAAGTCATGATGACTTTCAGTGTGGGGGTAGAAAGTTATATATTTGTGAAAAAGATTTCCCAACTTCCCAAGAATCAAATTTAAAGGCAAGGTACTTATTTGTACAATATTTCTAGTCAGATCAATTCTAACATGCAAAACGCAGAAAGTGTCACAACTTACCCCACCTTCCCCTACATATAATAGGTGGATTGAATAGATATTAACAAAGCAGCTGTTTTCGACTCGCCATACTGCCATCATAGGGTAATTGCGACTGTAGCATTATTGTCATGAGGGTGAGGAGGATGATGATGAAAGTAAGTAATGATAAGTTGTGATAATGTTATGATACTGATAATGATTCCATTGGCAGGAATGAGGATGCATACATTCATATAAATCACTGTCTTTCAAACTGAATCCCCAGGATGAAACTCATGGACGCAAGTCTTATGCCGTCAATAGTATTCACTGGGGTCCGTTACAAGATGCCAAGGAAAAGGCCACAAAGTAAGTTTCATCTGTGCAGTCCCTGTGCAAAAAAAGTAACTTTACTTTTGTGCAATGGTTGCAATAAGATTCACATTTTATAACCTATCGAATGAATAGCCCAGGGTATCATGACTTTATATCAAATAAAAGGATATTTTATCTCTCTGAAAAAAAATATAAGTAAGTAATGATAATTGAAGCAGTACAGTTGTGCTTGGGGTATTCGCCAAGATCTCAGGGGAGGTTGGGGGATGGATTGGCCAGTCTCCCTCATGAATCATTTAGAGAAATTTAACTGCAGATATTGGTAGATGATGTCATTGGTGATGTGTGTGCCAATGTTCAGCGCAAGCTTGCAGTCGATGGGCGAGATCTCAATGGGGTGGAATCTGCCACCCCCTTCCTGATTAGCATTATGATGCATATAAATCATGTTCTGATGTAAAACAATGTTTGAACTTGAACTTGCCTGCCTTAACATGCATGCACATGAATGCACATACAAGATCTTGAATCATTATCTTGTCTTTTTTTGTTTAAAATCCCACCTCTATAAATTCATTTACTCTGTGTCCAATAATATTTTTAAAAAATTTAATTGCACATTATGAGGTTCCTGGTTTGTTTTTTGTTTTATTTTATGTGCATTGTGCTTTGTAAGCTTATCTGTTATCAACCACAAATATGAGCTTTGTTTATTGCATTTTTTCTGACACCAATAAATTGCATATCCCTTCCTTCACAGTTGATATCAATTGTGATACTGTATATTCCAAAGTTGCTACAATTTTGTGTTTGTTGCAGATTTTGGTATTTTGGGCCACTAAAGCATAGATTCAGCTATCTATGGGCAGGATTAACTAAGGTAAGCTGGTTTATTTGTGAGTCACACATTTGTATATACTGCTGTTTATTGATGTGCTATAAACCAGATGAACCCATTGGTAAAGCATGGGTAAAGTGTCAGTATTAAATGTGAACTATACTTGAGTTTTATCAAACATTACAAAAGCGTAGTCATTCAATTCATTTTTTATACCCATTAGAACTAAAGAATGGATTTTCCCTGCTGTTAGGATTTAAGTATAGTGCCCTCTCTCAGTAATGTTTTTTTTAATTCAAAATAGCTATTTGAGCACTTACTTCACATAATCAGTAATTTGATATTAAAAAGTTACAGACAAAGATCATATCCTGAAATTTTCAGCCCATTCCTTGCTTGAGAAGGTCTTTTAAACAAGACAAAAATAATAATTTTGATCAGGCACCCGATCAAAATAAATTCTCATGAAAAAATCAGTAAATTTCTCCAATAAAACACACATTTATTTTATATCCATGCACTTTGCACCCCAACTGCTTTGGGGCACATGCATTTATATAAATGAAATGTTTACATGTGCTTTTGGGGGATTTTTTCAAAACTAAAGATAGGTACATGAAGGAGATGGTAGTTCTTCATTTTCATAAAGACAACACTTTCATTTTTACATGTTCAAGAATTGTTTTCCTTATGACAATTTCTCAATGAAGATAACACTTATACCTCAAATGAACATGATAGGAGTTTCCAGCCCAGGTCAAGGGTCATGTGTCGTATGGTCAGCCAAAGGAGATCCCTGAAGAGGTCATTCCAGAAAAGCTATGGTGGTGGACAAGATTATTCAATAGACTCTGGCCCAAGCGTATAGAACCAGGTTAGTCTATTGCAGTCTTGTCTCTACAGAATATTTGGGGAGCATATAATGAAGTGTTTATTTTTTAAAAGCTGTTTAAATAGTTTTATGTGATTCTGTGACAGTTACCACAGTATTGGTCATAGAAAACTGCTTCCTAGCCAATTAAAACCGAAGATTTTATTCCGGGGGGCACTCGACCAAACAAGTTGAAGGGGTGTGCCGCGGGCGAGACAAAAAACGGGGCCTTGGAGCGGATCGCCAGCGTACAAGTGCGTATATATCCCAATGGAACGGGCATGCGTGCATGATGCAGTTAGCCCGGCGGCACGAACGCCTAGTGCGCTCGCGCAGAGGTGATGGTCAGACAGCGCTCTGTGGCCGCTTTTCACCAAAATTGCAGCTTATTGTAGCAGATCAATGCAACCGGAACCGCGTAATGAAAAATATACAAAGCTTTGGAGCGGATTTCTTCTTTTTTCCTCGTTAAGAAGAAAATGCTATGCTTTATAGGGGCTTTCTTTGTTCTTTTCTTCAATATGACAAAAATGCTATGCCTTGAAACAGAAATTTGAGTGTCAAAATGGAGGTCCCCTCTGCGGCACATACCCACTATGCATTATATACTGAGTGCATCCCCCCCCCCCCAGGATTTTATTCACTTCATGAATTGGTTGGTGCCTTTTACCTGCTATGTGCACATGGCTTTTGATCAATCCATAGGACAATGTTAAAGGGCAAGGGTCACCCCAACAAGTAGAGTTGAATGAAAAGAGGAAAATTGATCAGACGTACTATGAAAATTTATTCAAAATAGGTTGTATTTAAACATATTTTTAAAAACAGGGTAGCCATAACTTGCATGAACGTGACTTACCTTTCCCTGTTCTAAATGAAACCATTTGGAAAGGCAGAAAGTCCCTGTTTCGAAGCCTTATTCATGACCTGTCTAAGAATTGAACCAATGTTTTGTTCATGAGGCAATGGTTTGACCACTGAACCAACATTCCCATAGTAAAGGCTATAAGTTTCACATTTGTTAGTAAAAATTACAACAGAAAAAATTATATGGCTGTATTGCAGTTGCCAATTTGAAAAATAAAGTGTCATGATAGAGTTATGTTACTATAACCCATGAATTTTCTTACTGATATTACTCTCCAGAACCTGTAGTACATGATGAAGAAGAGGTATTGGAAGAATTGGATATTTCTGCAGTGGAATTATCTGTTTTAACAGATAACAGTGGGAACAAGCAAAAGGTAGGTTTGTTGCCTTCTTTCGTTGTACTTTATAATACTAATAATATTCTGCATGACGTCTCTATGCACTTAAGAGATATATTATTACCCCGGTCATTGGATCCTTGCATGCCCCTATACAATGTATGCACCTTCTCCACTACCTTGGGAGCATTCCAACAAGAGTTTCAAGACTCAATTGCCGAGCATACTACATAGGCTTTCACATCCTACCGGGTACCCATTTAACACCTGGGTGGCGAGTGACAAACTGTGGATTGACGCCTTGCCAAACGACGCTAGGCCATGGTGGGATTCGAACACATGACCCTCTGATTACAAGGCGAGAGTCAGAACCACTACACTACGACTCTTCCACTTGTGTCGTTTCATATAGTTGTATAATTTGCCATTATTGTTAATGACAATTAATACATATTAATGTAAATTGCCGACATACATTGACTAGTGCAGTAATGTAGCTAGGAAGTGGGTTATCAGTAACTTCATAAGTAAGCATGGAGATCTTTTATTTCACTCTGCATTGCCATGGCAACCAATGAAGCTCACCAAGCATTGTCTAGATAGTGTCGAACTTTCTGATACTCAGAATAAGGCAGACTGTAGTGTGCCTGGGTAATAATTCCCAGGGGAAAATCACATTTCCTCATTTTAAACTATCACTTGAATAGTGTAAATGCCTGTTGTCTTTTTTTAATGATTATTTATAGGGTCCACCTGCTTTGCAGCTTAGAATTGGACCTGAGGAGTTTTCAAGAACAGATTTCATGAAAGAAGGGTATGTTGACATTGTTTAAGTAAATACATTCAAATATCAGAACTGCCAATTAGTAGGAATTTTAAAGGGAAAAACATACAAAAGGATTTCCAAAACTTAAGCGAATTATGATATTTTTTTTGTATGTTTTTCAAACTTGAAAAGAAAAATGAATTTTGAGCTTGAAAATATGATAAAAGAAATGAAAGAATATGATTGTTTTCACTATTAAGGTTGGCAGCTCTGAAATATTGATGGTGTTGCCATGAATTTTATTGAGTCAATTATAGTCTCAAAGTCAAGTACATGTTGGTATATTTGTTTTCATTTTTCCCTTAGATGGGACAGACCTGAAGAAGTTCACGATCTCAGGCAATCAATGCCATTTATTGTGTCTGTCTGCATACAATCTCCATCATGAAATAGGCCAATGAATTAATAAAGGAGAGGCAATGAAAGGAGTAATGCTTTGCACTCAGTTTTTGTCTCACCTGCATAGCAGAGTGAGACTATAGGCGCTGCTTTTCTGACGGCGGCGGCGTCAACATCAAATCTTAACCTGAGGTTAAGTTTTTAAAATGACATCATAACTTAGAAAGTATATGCACCTAGATCATGAAACTTGGCCATAAGGTTAATCAAGTATTACTGAATATCCTATTAGAGTTTCATGTCACGTGACCAAGGTCAAAGGTCATTTAGGGTCAATGAACTTAGACCATGTTGGAGGAATCAACATCAAAATCTTAACCTGAGGTTAAGTTTTTGAAATGTCATCATAACTTTGAAAATATATGGACCTATTTCTAAAAACTTGGACATAAGGTTAATCAAGTATCACTGAACATCCTGCTTGAGTTTTATGTCACATGACCAAGGTCAAAGGTCATTTAGGGTCAATGAACTTTGGCTGAATTGGGGGTATCTGTTGAATTCCCATCATAACTTTGAATGTTTATGGATCTGATTCATGAAACTTGGACATAATAGTAATCAAGCATCACTGAACATTTTGTGCAAGTTTCAGGTCTCATGATTAAGGTCAAAGGTCATTTAGGGTCAATGAACTTTGGCCGAATTGGGGTATCTGTTGAATTACCATCATAACTTTGAAAGTTTATTGGTCTAGTTTGTTAAACTTGGACATTAGAGTAATCAAGTATTACTAAACATCCTCTGCGCATTTCAGGTCACATGACCAAGGACAAAGTTCAATGAACTTTGGCCGAATGGGGTGTATCTGTTGAATTACCATCATAACTTTGAAAGTTGATGTAGTCCGGTCTGTTAGCGTAAAAAATGCCCTACTTGTGGACACAGTGGACAAAAGCATGATTTTTTTCTCCAGACCTTTGTTTATGTATAAGAATTAAGAGTGGGGTATGCTCCAAAAAATCTGGCTGCAGGAACAGTGAAAAAATTGGGTGAAAATGTCAGAATTTATGAGTTCAGATTTGTCTGATATATAGACTAGCGCTAGTGCAAAACTCAATAGCAGTGCATTATTTTGCATTGATTAGTTCTTGAATTCAGACCCTTTTTGAACAGATCTTCTGTTTGTCCTCGCATCTCAATGCACCAAATATCTAAAAGCAGATGCTAAACAAGCCGAAGGGTGACGGTGGAGGGGGTTGAATGTTGGTGTGTATGTACATATTTTGGTCTTGGGGGAGAGATGTGCAAGACACATTTTTTGCATGTGTTGGATATTGTGTTGCCATGGTAACAGTGTATCATTGCAAAAATAAGGTAAAAATCTTGCAGTTGGAACTACTTCCTCTGTTTTCATCCGATTCTCATGAAATTTGGCACACACATTGGTCTTGAGGTGAAGATGTCTAAGACACATATTTGTGTGTCTTTCAGAAATCTTGTTGCCATGGTAACAACATATTATATGGTGAATATTGGGGGAAAAACCTTACAATTCAAACTGCTTCATCAGTTTTCAATCAATTCTCATGAAATTTGGCACACACATTGGTATTGAAGTAAAGATGTGCAAGGTACTTTTTGTGTGTGTTTCCGAAATGTGATGCCATGGGAGGAACATATTATATGGCAAAATTTAGGTAAAAACCTTGCAATTTGAACAACGTCATCATGAGTTTTTTTTTTTTTTTTTTTAACCAATTCTCATGAAATAATTATGGCTCACACATTGGCAAGATGTGCAAGAACCTTTTGTCAGAGAGTGCATTGCCTTGGTAACCCCATATAGCCAGAAATATGGGGAAAACTCATTGTGGATCAATCTACTTCTCAGTTTTCAGCCTGTGCTCATAAAAGTTGACACAAATATTAATTTTGGGTAAAGATTCATATTCAGTGTTAAAAGGGAATCCAGCCTTGGTCATAATGTTGTGTGCATGGAAATGGAGAAAAATAAGAATGGTGAAAGTTTGAAAGAAATCGGACAAGCAAAATAAAGTTATGGCTGCTTTAAAATTAAGATCCCTAAGGCTACTAGTATAGAATTCAAATTGGCAACTGGGTAAGTAAATTATGACAAGGGGTGAGGCCGCAAGGACAACTTTCCCATAAGACTAGTACTTAATTATCAGGATTTTTGGTTTTCTCCTAAATCCCTATTCCATTGGGGCCGTAATATAAACCTGGTAGTATGTTTTATGTCCTCATGATTCAAGAAAGATATAATTTGAAGTATAACTTTTGAAAAAAAGAAATTTTAGCTAATTAACCCTAACTCTCCCGGGGGGGGGGGGGCCATAATGGCCCCCTCAACAATTTTCGCGATATATCTGCTGCGCGAAATTTTTTCACCTCGCAGCTCACTGACTTTTTACATTCAAGTCTCGCGCAAATTTTGAGACCAAAGTTGTGACGCCCGGGTACGCGGTTACGACATTACGCAACATTATGCAAGTGCACGTCAGACCCAAAATTGCTCATAAACGTGATTTCATGTACAAATCCAATGCAAATTGCGTATTTAGCCAAAATTCATAAATGTATCATTATTTCTACTTTTACTGATTAAACTTAATTAATTTTGCCTTGTTTATGATCAGAATTATGTCTGGAACAATTTCCATTGAAAAAAACAATAAAAAACAAAAAGTAAAAAAACAAAGAAATGCATAAGAAATTCATAAAACAATAAAATACATAAGAAATTTATTTCCAAACCAAAGTTTTTTTTGAATTACGATTGTTAAGAATGCTACAAAGAAAATTTTTACCAAAAATTAGCATTCTAGGAGCTTTATTTAGTGAATTAGAGCAAAAAGTATGATTTATGCATAAATTAGCATAATTAATTCATATAAAATAAAATCTCATTATTTTGGAAAATTTTACCATACAGCCTTGTAGATTACATCGCACACTACCAGCGTGCAAAGTTTTGCGTCGCTCGCGCGATCGGTGGCTGAGATCTTAAGGGGGGGCCATAATGGCCCCCCCCCCCCCCCCGGGAATGACAAGAATCAAAATACCCCGGGAGATTTAGGGTTAAATATTCCAGTACATAGAAGAGTGGTCCTTGCCTTCTCACATCACTATGCATATGCGGTCAATTTGAAGTCTTCATGGGTATAGTGATTACCAATGTTTATAACTTTAATATGTTCACAACTTTCTTATGGTTTGTCTGATATTGTTCAAACTTTGACCTATAAACTTGTCTGATTTTTCATTTTCCTCTAAAAACAAGCGTTTATTTGGGTTTGATTCCCCTTTATAACGTCATATAATAGCACAGGGTATTAATCACCTTCAATAATATTTATAGGTTTTTTTGGGGGCGGAGAAGGTCCTTAAAAACTGACAACATAGAAATATAGAAGGTTAAAGGCCATGACCATGAGGAACTTAAACACTCTTAAAAAAAACACCCCTTGCATTTTTTTTTCTGGGGGTAGGGCTTTAGAAAATTGCCACATAAAAAGTGAAAGGAAATTATAACGACTAGGAACTTGACCCCCCCCCAAAAAAAAGGGGGGGGAATCCTTTACACTTCAGCATATTAATTTAAAGCCTCAAACATTTTGCTTTGAAAAAAAAAATGTTTCCGGTGTCCAATTAATCAATGTTTTATTTGAAGCATGAAGCATGAAGCAGGGGCTGTCACAGAAATATACTGAAAAAATTAAATGAAAGAAAACATAAGGCTAAAATCTATTGTGCACATATGTATATTTTGATATGGTATGTTACTGAGTCATGGATTTGTTGCAAGTGAATTTCTAAAACAAGTGCATAGATTTTTGTATATATTTATATTTCTATAATGAGTTGCATGATTAAAGGTACACTTTAAAATATGTCAGAAAAAATATACTTAGAGAGAGACAGGACGCAGGAGATGGCATGGTGAAGCTCAAAATCAAGAGTGATGTGAAAGTTAAAAAGAAAGAGTAGGAACGGAATATGAATATTAATAAAAGACTGAGTAGGAGAATATAAATAAACAATGGTTAATTGGGTACTGTAAACATTTTTTTTTATCAAATCAGAATGCATTAAACTTCAAATGAATGGTCTGAAGTGCAAAGGACTCTTCTTACGGTTGAAGGGGGGGCATTTTCTGCTCAAGAAGTATATCAGCCCCCTATTATTTCGGGGGTTGTAAGTTAAGTTCCTAGTCATAATCCTTTAACTGTAATTTTTATGAGGTCATTTTCTAAAGACCCCCCCTCCCAAAAAAAAAGAATAATGTCTAGCTTTAAAAATGCATTGACCCCTGTGGGACAAATGTGTAAGCATGGGGAGGTAGAACTAAAAGTGGTATGGAGAGGGGTGCACATCTTGGGGAGGTGGAACTAAGGTTTGGAAAATCAGCTGTTGAAAGTAGAAGGGGTACACATTTCGTTTTGCTTGCCAGTGTTGGAACTCCTCTGCTTCAGCGGAAGGTTTCACATTCACCCACTGTACCTCCAGCCTATGCCCTTAAGGGAATGCGTTTTTTAAGAGTGTTTATCATTTTTATGTTTCTAATGGCCACTGCCTTTAACCTTCTTTGATGTCAGATTTAAGGACTAATCCTGCCCCTTCCCCCAAAACCTAGAAATATTAATGAAGGTGATTAACACCCCCACATTTTAATGCAGAGAAGACATTTAGAATATAATATGAATCTTTACCCTAAGATGAATATCAAAATATGTACATACACACCAACATTCAACCCCCTCCACCGTCACCCTTCGGCTTGGTTAGCATCTGTGTTCAGATATTTTGGTGCATTGAGATGCGAGGACAAACAGAAGATCTGTTCAAAAAGGGTCTGAATTCAAGAACTAATCCAATGCAAAACTAGAATTTAATTCGTCATGCGGACGAATTAGGTGGTCTGTCATGATTTGTTCAGTGTCGGCTGATGTATGAAATAAATCATTTAGATATCATTGATAATCTTGATCGTAGACATCCTAAGAATAAGTTTTGACCATTGCTAAATGTGATTCTTGATGTGGTGATGACAATCGTCAGACATACATCTTCAAACAGATACATACAAGATAGATGATTATATATATAGATGGATGGAGTGATGGATTGAGCGATGGATGGATCAAGTGATCGATTGAGAGATAAATGATAGGTAGTTATATTAATAAAACATAGATAGACAGACAGACAGACATATTGATAGATAGATAGAGACAAATAGATTGATATAGATAGATAGCCAGACAGACATACATATAATAGAAAGATAGATAGAGACAGGCAGATAGATTGATGGATATATAGAACGATAGATAGATATACATATCTAAACAGATAGATATGTTATATTAGACAGAGAGAGAGATAGATAGACAGATACATATACAGAGTAGGTAGATAGACAGATAGACATATATATGGATAGATAGATTTATAACAGATAGCGGATGGACGGATATGATTAGATAGATATAATACGAAAAAAAGTAATTATAATCTGAATTTTGCAATATTTTAGCTATTAATTATTAGAATTGTTATAATTGATCGTGCGCAAGATAGTAAAAAAAAAAAAAAAAACCCCTGCCCGCATGATTGAATGAGATGCAAGTCTGACGCCTAACCGATTGAGCTAGCATATTTCCCATAGACTTTACACGTAAGCAAATTTGAGAATTACAATTCCAATTTTGCAAGCGAAATACGGGCATGATCCCGGCATCTGATCAAAAAATGGAGGGCACACTTCCGAAAGCTTAGAATCTCAGCTACAACATACTAAAAGCTCAGGGAAACCCGACAAGAAAAAATTGAGATATGGCTCACGAAATAGAGGAATGTCGAATCTAGTTTTGAGAAAAAGTCATGTCCCATAGAGATTACACGCAAAATGAGGAAAAATGACATGCCTCTTTTCATCGCTGTTTTACGCAATGATGCGTTTCTCAAAACGAAAATTCATGATTACTCAGGAGAAAGAGTACATTCTAAACTACAACATATCAAAATCTGGGTGAAAACCAATCTATATTCGAGAAGTTAAAACCAAATTTGCAAAAATTTGATGACGTCATTTTTGAATAAATGAAATTTTTAGTTTAGGCGCCATTTTGATGACGTCACGAGATAATTTAGGGACGATGGTGACATGAAATCAAATCTACAACTCATACTCTATCGATATATGAAAAAAAAATTGGGGGTCAACGGACTATTTAAAGAGCTACATTGAATTTTCAATAGGCATGTTTTTGCCCATATATGGCCTATAGTGAGAGCTCGCACGCACACGTGCTGCAAAGTTTAACGGGTGTTAATTTCGTTATTAATGGTTGTAGAAGGTTGATCAAGGTATCAAATTGTTCAAAATTTTATTATTAATGCAATGATGTAAAAAAAAACGGTGTTTCTGCGTTGCGTTCAGACGTTACGCGCGGAAACAAAAAGCATTTCAAAAATTACCTGAAACGTATCCAAAAATTTATATAGGCCATTTGGACGATTTTTTTACCTTTGACGTCATGACCTTTACATGACCTTTGATGACATTGACAGTTGACCCTTGACCTGAAGTTAATGTCATGTAAATATTGTTAATTTTTGATAATTGATAATGAAGATATGATCAAATGAAGAATTTTACAAAATGGCGCGTAGATGACGTCATCATGACCAGATGACCTTGAAAAGCTTAGTATGCCGTCTCTATGATAGATTCTATATATGACAGAAAAATCAGGTAAATTGATTTAGCCAATTCGGAGAAAAGTTGGCGACAAACATAGGTGATAAGAATAAATAAATAATAAAGAAAATTCTGACGAAATCAATAGGTGATCTGTCATAGACAGACCACCTAATAATGCACTGCTGTTGAGTTTTGCACTAGCGCTAGTCTATATATCAGACAAATCTGAACTCATAAATTCTGACATTTTCACCCATTTTTTCACTGTTCCTGCAGCCAGATTTTTTGGAGCATACCCCATTCTTATACATAAACAAAGGTCTGGAGAAAAAAATCACGCTTTTGTCCACTGTCCACATAATTTCGCTAACAGACTAGACTAATGGATCTGATTCATGAAACTTGGACATAAGAGTAATCAAGTATCACTGAACATCCTGTGTGAGTTTCAGGTCACATGATCAAGGTTAAAGGTCATGTAAGGTCAATGAAGTTTGGCCATGTTGAGGTTTTTTGTTGAATAACCATCATATCTCTGTAAGTTTATTGGTCTAGTTCATAAAAAGTTGACATAAGAGTAACCATGTATCACTGAACATCTTGTGCGAGTTAAATCAGCACTGCTGCTATATTGAACCGTGTGATGCAGGTGAGACGGCCAGAGGCATTCCACTTGTATTCTTACATGTATCAGAAGGCAAAAATGGTTCAAGAAAAAAAGTTAAATGCAGGATTACATGAATAATTTGCTCTACTGTGAGTGGAAGCAAAATTTCAGATTATGCAAACAATGTGTTTATGTACCTATGAGTCGAAAAGACTGGTGCTTCCAATAGATTCAGCAAGGCTTTATTTTACATGTGTGTATACCCAATGAATTGTTCTATTTGATAGATGAAGTAGTTCTGTGGCTCTTGCATTATTTAAACCGTGTTCAAATCCAATTTTAAGTGAGCAGTGATGATTTCAAAAGAATATCTTTGCAATAAAGATTAAGTTTTATAATGATCTGCATAATAAATTTTGACAAAGCTTTAAGCAGGCCAAATTATTCATATTGAATCTTAATTTAAAGCTGCATTTGATAAAGAGTTGCAGCGGCACTCAAAAACTCGTGAACTTGTAAGCTAGTGAACACTTTTTTTGCGAGAGTGATCACGAATTTCCTAGAAAGCCAGTGAACACTTTGCGAGAGTGACCACGCATAACAAATATTGTTATGTTGACTTTAAGAAAAAAAGACAAAGTTGTCAAGCTTATTTTACACATTACTTAGCAGTTGATAATTTCCAACCACAACCACATGTCTTTATACATGTATGCCAGTACAGTTGTGTTGGATTTCTTTTTTATTTATTACTGGAAATTCTTTTTTTTAATAAACTAAAATAAATATGATAAGATTGATCAGGAGTTAGTATCAGTTTTATGCTGTTCATTAATAGGTCTCACTGGGTTATAAGTCATTTGTGAAACATCTGGATTTAATGTTTTCTTTCTGTTATTCAGTTGGTCTAGATTAAAGGAGGATAGCATCGAAACGTTCAAGGTGACTGATATTGCTGCAGGAGAAGTACATCTTAGGCCTAACCTAAAAGAGGTACTGTTAAACTGTGGCTTATTAATCATAACCATTTGAGGGAGGGGTGCTTTCTGTTACACATAAAATGATGGACGGATTCTGACATGGTTTGACTGACTTATCCAACAAATCCCACACAATTTGAAAATATACCTTTATCAAGTGCAATCATATTTTGTGCAACAATCCTTTGAGTTGTAACACATAATGAATACTAATAATATATTCCTCACATTGTCCCATATGCTATCTTACTTTCTGTAGCTAAGCATGGGATGTCTTTTGTTGAGATAGCGAGTTGCTGTCTCCACTGAATGTCACTTAATTACAGATAGTTTAGGTTTGTTTGTTGTTTTTGTCTCGCCTGCGTAGTGGAGGGAGACATAGGTATCACTATTTCCGGCGTCAGCGGCGTCAACAACTATGTTGTACACCCAATAACTTTCTATAGCTTCGAGATGGGATCACCAAATTCATACCAGAGGTCCATCTCCTGAAGGCACAGGTCAAGTTCGAATATAAGTCGAATTTGAATAAGGTCAAAGGTCAATGAACTTTCCATGACTGGCACTGTGCTGTACACCCAGTAACTTTCTATAGCTTCGAGGTGGGATCACCAAATTCATACCAGAGGTCCATCTCCTGAAGGCACAGGTCAAGTTCGAATATAAGTCGAATTTGAATAAGGTCAAAGGTCAATGAACTTTCCATGACTGGCACTGTGCTGTACACCCAATAACTTTCTATAGCTTCGAGGTGGGATCACCAAATTCATACCAGAGGTCCATCTCCTGAAGGCACAGGTCAAGTTCGAATAATAATAATAATAATAGTGTATATTTGTAGAGCGCACACACCGTCAGCAGACGCTCATGGCGCTAGCCGAGCAACAGTTCTCTTTTACAATGTAAAAATTATATTTTATGGAAATTTATATAAATACTACACAAGAACAATTAACAAGTACGATATAAGTCGATTTCGAATAAGGTCAAAGGTCAATGAACTTTCCATGACTGGCACTGTGCTGTACACCCAGTAACTTTCTATAGCTTCGAGGTGGGATCACCAAATTCATACCAGAGGTCCATCTCCTGAAGGCACAGGTCAAGTTCGAATATAAGTCGAATTTGAATAAGGTCAATGAACTTTCCATGACTGGCACTTTGCTATGTTGTACACATAATAACTTTCTATATCTTCGAGGTGGGATCACCAATTTCATACAAGAGGCCCATCTTTTGAAGGTGCAGGTCAAGTTCGAATGTGAGTTGAATTAGATTAAGGTCAAAGGTCAATGAACTTTCCATGACTGGCACTGCTGTGTTGTACACACAACTTTCTATAGCTTCGAAACAGGTATTAAAGATATCTGACTTGTACTGTGTGTTCAGATGTTTTTTGCATATGACCTTATCTGTTTGTTCCACTAATGACATGACCTTTAGTTTTGACATGCAGTCTCTTCATGACTGCAATATGCAGGTGAGACAACGCTTGGCGTTTGCCTTGTTTTATTATTTAACATTTCTTTCAGCAAGATATATCTGAATAGAAATAGAATTTCAGAATATATATTGAAGGCACCTCGATATCATCCCAATATCAAGTGCTGTGTTTGGAGATAGGATGTATGAAGGCATGCCTGTGTGCTCAATCTTGCACAAAAAAAGCACCCCTGCACTATGTATATGTACAGTGCATTTATTTACACATTGTTTGAAGTTAATAAGAGTGCTTCCACTACATTGAGTGTTATCTTGGCACCCACAGTTTCATGTATATCAGAGATTTTAAATACTGAAGTATCAGGGCAACCTTATTCTTTTTTTAGTATCAAAGGCACAAAGACTGACAAATTACAGTTATTTTTATTACTTTTTTGTGTCTCAGATTATGCTTGTATAAAAAGCTGGGGTAGTAGTAATAATGATAACAATGCACCTCAGATTAGATTACTTCTAGATAGGTTGCACTATAAGTGCCTATTATTATATTATTATTATAAATTTAATGACAGTATGGACATACTACATGTAACTCATTGTTGTCCTGTTATCATTTTATAGGCTGAGGAATCCTGGTATACCATTGACAACGATAGGTTTGAAGCTATGCCCGTTGTCATCAAACTTCTTCCATCCAAGCTACGATTCTTCACTGATGCTGCTATGCCGCAAGAAACCCTTACCAGATGACACCTGCTAGTCTGAAGTAATGTTGTACGGACCGTGGGACTATGTTATAGAGCTGTACACACAAGTACTTATGGCCCTGTGCATCACATGTGTATAAGGGCAATTCCACTATGTACATCTGAACCCCTTTGTGTGTGACCATCCTGAACTGATCCTTCTTCATCCTGTGCTTCATATGAAAGTTCATGAAGTGAAGTAAAAAAAAAGAGAGAATTGGATATATACATGTAATGTTGATTTCCATAGTTAAAGAGAAATTCCAGTAGTTGCAACAAACACTGATTTCATGAGAAAGTTTGTAAAACAAGGCTTAATTGTCAGTATATCATCAAGGATCTAGATCTGGTACAGTTACATTAACTGAACTTTGTGAAATCTTGAAATCTACGCCGAAAAATGTTCACACCGAAGATCCCCAACACAGATAAGCGCACGTGGGACAATGTATAATTATTGCTTAGAGCGTCGGGCCCAACACTCAACGCTCTACCAGAATCCTGCGCTTATTTGCTGATTTCAAGAGAATATCTTTGCAATAAAGATTAAGTATTTTAATGATCAGCATAATAAATTTTGACAAAGCTTTAAGCAAGCCAAATTATGTTATGTTGCCTTTAAGAAAAAAAGACAAAGTTGTCAAGCTTATTTTACACATTACTTAGCAGTTGATTATTGCCAACCACAACCACATGTTTTTATACATGTATGCCAGTACAGTTGTGTTGGATTTCTTTTATATTTATTACTGGAAATTCTTTTTTTTACTAAACTAAAATAAATTTGATAAGATTGATCAGGAGTTAGTATCAAGTTTGTGCTGTTCATTAATAGGTCTCACTGGGTTATAAGTCATTTGTGAAACATCTGGATTCAATGTTTTCTTTCTTTGTTATTCTGTTGGTCTAGATTAAAGGAGGATAGCATCGAAACGTTCAGGGTGACTGATATTGTGAAATAAAAAGAAATGATGAAAAACAAGAAGAAATACATCACTTATTATCTCAGGACATTTGTGAACTCTGCAAACAACAAGGGGTGGGTACTCCTACAGAAAGAAATGTTAAATACAACATATGGACTTACATTTCCACATGTGTCATTAATATTTAAAGAGAAATTCCAGTAGTTGCAGTTAACAGGGTTAGCACTGATTTCATGAGAAAGTCTGTAAAACGAGTATATCATCGAGGATCTAGATCTGGTACAGTTACATTAACTGAACTTTGTGAAATCTTGAAATCTACGCTGAAAATGTTCACACCAAAGATCCCAAACACAGATAAGCGCATGTGGGACAATGTATAATTATTGCTGAGAGCGTCGGGCCCGATGCTCTACCCGAATCTTGTGCTTATTTGCTGATTTCTCAGCAATTACACAATTTTTTCCAGAATCCTTTGACACTTGCATTTTATTTATACAAATACACTTTGGTGGTCATTTCATTGGATTCTGTACGAACTCATTTTGATATCGTTACCAAAACTAGCATTTACCTTTAAGGTTGCTGTTGGGCGATCAATGATATGATGCAGTTTTATCTCCATAAATGCTAAAACTAAAAGTTATGTATGAGAACATACAATTTATTTATGTGCATTCATAACACCATCTAGTAATGGCATAAATCTCTATAAAAACTACAACTCGGCTGATTCATGAGTGTAACGGAGCTGCCAACTATTCAGAAAAAGTCATGATTTTGACACATCAAATTATGCCATTATGCTTTTGAGGTAGAATAGGTATGTACACATTTGATAAACGTGTGGTAATGCACTGGCTAAATTTACTTGCCTTACTTACTTTACGCGACAATGTGCAGCTTGAAATGCAAACGTTAGAGTCTTGCTTTAGAATAGGTATTTCATATCCAAGTATGGAAATTGTGTTTTACTTCCATTTTCCTTTTTCTATAATTCTCAATTTTTCCTCAACATTTGTCTGGTTTTCTTTCAGTTATCTATTTCTCTTCATTGTCTTTGGGCCAAAATATTCCACTCAATAATTTGTGTCTTAACATTTCACTCAAATTTTTTACTTTAAAAAAATATTCAAATTGAATTTGAATATTTTTTTACATTGAAGTGGAATATATCACAATAATGAAAATTTATTCAATCATATGTACTCATATTTTTATTATGAATGTATAATATTGGAAGTCCTTCTGGTCAAATCTACCAATCCTGCACAAGTTATCTCATGAATCGCAAGGCTTTTTTCTGGAGGAGTTTGTTTTGTCATAAAAATATTATGAAAATAATTTAGTTTAAAAATAACATTTCCTGAGCAAAACACTTTATATTTCATCAAAATCTGATAACAAATAAAGAAGTTTTCAAACTTAAATCATTTGCAATCCTATACTTTTTCATTCTTGGTTGACAGAATTTTAATATATGCAATTTGATATGATGAAATATAAGTGGGAAAGTGACATCAGCTTGCTCATTGCATGGAACTCTTGATATTTTTTCCACAAAATGTCATCACTTTGTTTTTCCTTGTCCGATTCTGATGAAATTTTCAGTGTTTCGTTTGTGTTCTTTACCTACCTTTTAATTTTTTTTTCTTTTCATTATGGCAAACCTTTGATATGAGCCATTTTTCTTATCAAAATATAACAAGATACTTTCTGCGCTTCTCACAATGCCATTCTTGATTTCTTGTACCCATTAATTAGGTCACATTCACAACTCTTGAAACAAGAAAAAGAAAAGTGTGAATAAGACAAGAAAAGAACAAAGTTATAAGGATGAATATGAGAAGGAAGTGGGGAAGCAGGAGATAAATGAAGAGGAGAAAAGGTAGAAGAATATAGGTATAGAAGGATAAGGATTGTGAAAGCACGAAGATGAGTGAAAGGAAGATGAAGCAGAGAAGGAAATGAGGATGAGGAGAAATTAAAGGAAAAGAAAACTTCAGAACATGACTTGTTGATTACAGGCTTTGGAAATGGTAAATGTCAGACGATCTCACGAGAGGTGAAAAAGGAGTATTTGCTGTAAACTTTGCACTTGTCACACACATTGGCTTTGCCAACAGGATATGCTACAAATATTAATACCTTTGCGAATGCCGGACGAACAATTTTGTACCATTTGTTACTATGTAATACAAAAACTTAAAAAAAAAGGATGGGCATGACCTCGTATCATTTGACCCCTGTTAACCTTTGATCCCATAATTGTCTCACATGTGGTATTACTGAAGGATGATATGTGCCAAGTATGAACTTAATTGATGCAGAAATGAGAGCAAATTGAACAAAAACTAACATTTTTATAACAAACAGACTGACTGGAAAAGTGATCAATAAGTCTCTGCCAAACTTTGTTCATGCGAGACAAAATTTGTTTGTATGGCGTTAGTAAAGGTATTTGTGGCCATAGTATAACGTTCATCGGCTTTGGATTTTGAGTAAATCACCTCCTGACAACGTACACATGCACACTCAACATACACACAAATTTAAATTCCATCAAAACTCAAAATGTAGGCAGACTTATTAAACAAGACAAATTTAAGTACATCTAGTGAATTAATACTTTAATTGAAAGAAAACACTTAACAATGTCTGAGTAGTACATTTCATGAAAAATATAGAAGTTGAGCTGATGAATTGATTCTCCACAAGCTGATGGTTATCAAATATAACAAAGATCTGAATGCCTTGAATTAAGTTCAAACAATATTCTGTGTAATTGCTGTGAATGATTTTTTTAAGTGGCTGCTTTGTGACCTGCCACCCCTAAACCAACAATAAGTCACCCAAAATGAATTTTGAGATATGAATTGATCTAGTAAAAGCATTTCATAAGCCTTGAAATTATATATGTATCTTGTCAAAATTGATCAAAATCACCCACAAAGTACTTGATTAAAGCAGGACAAATTCAGTGAGAGGCTTCAAAACGAAGTTTACAGTTTGGGGTTACTCGAGCATGATATGTGCACATAGTCCAGAAAAAATGGTGTCAAAGGAAGAATTATTCTTTGAGATAAACTAATTCATGTTTACTTTGTCCAAATTAATATTTTGGCTACTGACGAAGAAACTTCAAGGCACCGGTTTCTTGGTTTTGGAGTGGTAGTCACATCAGTTTACTTCACCGATATAAAAAAATTCAATATACAAATAACATGGGTAGTTAACTTTTACAGAAAATGCATGAATTGAGGGGGCACATCCCCGTTTTGCCAAATATTGGAATTGTTCCAATTTGCACATCAGAAAACTGAAGAAAACAACCCACTTTCTTAATGGCCCTGTATGGAGTATAATCTTGCATCCAACGTTGCCAGTGCAAATCTTATGTTTACAGGAAGCTTGCATGAGTAACTTACATGTAGTAACACTGGTAATTTTAGGGCTTACACATTGAAATTATAATTCAGCTTTGCTACCATGGATGTTGATTACAATTATAGTTGCAGTCAAGGACATCCAAGACACTGAATATTGTGTGGTAATCTTAACTTTAAAAAGTGTGAAATTAGACAAACATCAAGAAACATCATACTAGGCTTCACAGACCTTTCAACCATTCTGAATTCAGAAAATGGAATCCTAATAGATGTTTTATGCACTGACACATTGCGCCACTATCTAAGAGGCTGAAGCCATTGTCCTGCCTGCATTGGTGATCTGCAGCTGACACATCTCTGACAACTCTGTTTACATGTATTACTATATCCTCTGAGGGAGGGCGCTTTGAGATTATGACAATGCATAAGGTATATTTTGACCAGTGTAGTATACCTGAAATGCAACAGGTGCGATGATACTTGGATGGCATCCGTTCTTATGCAAGGCTAGTAGGTGACGCGACAGTTGCTTTGGCGACAATTGCTCTGGGCTTATTTCGTCTGAAATATAGGGTTAGGGTTTCAATAGTGTTTTATGACTAGGTTTAGGATAGGGAATATATAGTGTTAAACCCAGGACTGAAGTCGGCCATTCTAGTTGTTTGTGGAATTTATAGCAGAGAAATTGTTGCCGGAGTGGATATCATGGAACCAGGTTCATGATATACATAAGATACACATCATCAAGATCAAGATAGTAAGAACCAAACGCATGAGGTACCTTTGGAACAATTCTAACACGCCCAAAGCCTAGCCAAGGGCATTTGGACTTATTCAAAGGTAACAAGTTGTATGTTATCATTCTGAACCCTGAGCAAAACAATGGGTATGCAGTGTTGTTTGGATCTGTGTTATTTGATATAACATCCTCTTCTCAAAACCAGGACCAGTTATTAGAACTAGTCATTGGATCCAATCAGATCGTTTTCTTGTTTTCTCTTTCGTTTTACAGAAAAATCCTACATTTCTTTCAGAAATGTCAAGAGGTCTGCATTGCTAATTTCATTTCAAATGTAGAATGATTATAGAAATATATTGTATAAATACATACAAGTAATAGCGATTTGAAACTTTGAAAATAAGCTTGATGATAAATCAATTATGTCCCCCAAAATATTTTGTTATAAGTTGTATTTTGGAAAATGACCAATCAATTGACTTGTGCAATGATACAATAATGGTTAAAGTAATAACAATTCCATTCATTTTAAGCTTTTAAAAACATTTTGTATTCTGGAATACCATCAATTTTTTGAATTGTTAAACAATAAACTTTTTATCTTAAATTAAAACAAGTTTGCTTCATGTAGGTTTGTGATGTTGCATACAGCTGATACAAACAGGTTAGAAGTATTTCCAAAGTACTCAAAATGAGATCATATTGTTTTCTACTTAAGAATATGATCAACATCGACATAAAAAGATTAAAACAGACCATGTACATGTAGACAGTTCCTCATAAACCTCATTATATACAAAAATCCTTTAAATAGAAATATAATTATTTCCAGCTGCTCTATATTTCTTTTTCACCAAAAAGATGCCTTATGCCAAGATATCACAGCAAATTTCATAATTCCACGCAAAAATAGCAATTAAAGAAAAACTTGCCAACATGTCAAAATATATGTATTTTATCCTCTGTTCACTACATCAGACTGTTTTAAAGGGGTACTTCTGGCTGAAAATACAATATATCAGACAAACAAAACACTGAAAATGACATCAAAACTGGACAAAGAATAGCACTATTACAGCATTTTAAAGATTTGCATTGTTTTTATGAAACAGTTCTAGGCATGTCTTCATGAATATTCAATGAGCTAACTGAAAACTGAATTAGATATTCACAGCTGTAACATATTGATACAACAGAGACAACACATGTATGAAAAAATGAAATTGTGATTTCATTAAATAAATGTAACATAAAAGCGAAAGTGGGGATGTGGCCACTCCACCTTATGAACATGGGCATTAAACTGTTTTGCTAAACTTTAAATTTCATTATTTGTGATCAGATTTTGATGAAATTTTCAGCACTTTGCCCAGTGATTTTTACTGTAGGTCGCATGTCATAAGGTGGTCCAATTTCGCGAACAGGGTAAAAATAGTCAAAAATTTTATTATTTGATATGTTATAGCTATTACCATTCTCTACATAATGAAAAAGTTTTAAGTCTCGAATACCTTTATTTTTCCTTAAAATGACTAATTAACAGCTAATTATTACATAGATGTCAATGTAAATGTGAATTTTGAAATGCGTTTTTCTCAAATTGGACCTGCTGCACATAAAATGGTGTCAAAAATTAATGCAACATTGGATCACCCTAGTATTTTGCAGTTATAATCTTGAAACATCAATGATTAAATCTGTACCAAAAATAACATAATTATCTATTATTTTATGCATGTTAATTATACTAATTAATTAACAGTATTTAATTTCACATTTCTGCCCCCAAAATACCTGTCACTGTATTTGTATGCTTGGCAAAATGACAACATCATGGGTAGAAATGTTTGTTGCAATGATACACAACATTTGTACTAAAAATTAAGATTACAAATTAGATAATTAACCAAATCTCTCCGGTTTACTAATTGATAAGGTTGCAGATCAGAGCTGACATACACATGTATTCCATTGCTGCATATTTTCAAAATTGTCAAATTTTTATGACATTTAGTTGTTCCCTGCTTTAAAACGCCCAGAAATATGAGGATATCAGTCATATTACATACTATAGTAAGTTGTTAATTAGGTTTAATTAACATTTTATCATTTACCGCATCCACCGGCTCCACATCCACCGGCTCCGCCACCCCTGTTACTTCAAACTTAATGTGCTATAGTTTTTGTTCCTGATATTGTATTGATCTAATTCATAGTAATATATTTAGCCTATAGTTCTAGCTTCAAAATGAGATATTACTCAAAAAATTTGGTTAAGATGCTGTGATGTAGCAACAATTTATCCATGGCACCGTGTGGAAAATTGTTCATACGCCACCCTTTTTGCATACCCAACTTATGAAATGCGACCTGTATTAAGATGTAACTATGTTCAGCCCAGAGCCTCCCTGTAACTCCCCCATATTTTCATCAATTTGACACACTGTACCAATTACAATACAACACATTTGTTACAAAAACTATCTTGCATTTCATGCTATATCACATAATTTACAAAAACACTGAACATTTTGTCCTGATCATAGATTAATTTTCTCATCTGTTTCACCAAATGAAAAAAAAGAGAAAGTGGCAAAGTTTAACCCTAATTAAGCCAGCTATTTGGTACATAATGATCTTGGCTATTGATCACATAATTGACTTTTTGAAAAGATCAGCACACAGTTTGCCCATAGCATAAGCTGCAAACTCTACATTTCATTTTTTTATTGATACTTTTATATCAATGTTAAATTGTGAAATCAGGGGGGTGATATAAATCCATAAACATCCTAATATGATAGTTAATGTTATTCTTATGTACGCAAATTCACCTTTAGTTATCAGACATTTAGGTTTACTAGCTACATTTTTGCAATCATAAAAAAACATGTAACTTATTCGTTGTGATTAAGTAATGGCAATAATGTAATCATACTATAAATTTGGGCTAAAACACAGCCTTTATCAAAATTCTACACAAAATATATGTTTTTTTCATTTTGGTATGATGAGTGTATCTTAAGATTATATGCATACTGGGGGTAACAAATTTAGTATCCCAAGATGTGGAAAACTAGGTAAAAATATGTTGTACGACATTGCAGTGAAATCTTTTTAGAAAGGTAGAATTAATTCACACCAAATGTTGAGGGAGGGTGGGGGGGTATAAGACCTTACCCCAGCCCAGTTAGGGTTAATCTGGTCAATTTCTCATTCACTCATTGTCACATTTATTTCAGTTAGTTTTGATTACAGTTGCTTTAGTAATCAACTTTTTGATTACTAAAGCAAATCATGTACTGACATCAAAATGCTACCAACTACATAGTAATTCTTAAACATTTTTCTTTATGGCATGCTGGAAATAATTTGATATCTGTGAAATACACCTAGAATAACCAATCTAAAAATTGATAAAGTACATGTGCATGCTGTTATAATGACTGATTCAAGAATATTTACAATTACAACCAACAGTTCACAGACATGGCACTGCTCATATGCTTCAACTTATATTTCCATTATTGACTGGAATATTCTGAGTATTACATGCAAGACCAAGACCAGTATGGGATATCTGAATATTCTTGAGTTGCACTTGTCAAACAGACTTACATGCTCCCTAGGCCTACTCTAATAACTAACCTGTGTAAGTAATAGGCAATCATGTTAACTCCTTAGTTATTTACCAGCATAAGTATAATATAGGTAACAAACGCAAATCAAATTATAATTTAAAAAAACATGTTAACTATGAACTATTTTTAAAGACCAAATTTCAAACAATGAGCAGCTGGTTTCTAAACCACTTCTGCAAAAAATATATTATATTTTTTCAGTAATCTGCTATTTCATTATCCACATTCAATGAAATACAACAGAAATAAAAAAATTAAAGTCATAGTTTCTTTATACTAACACTTTCAGCATCAGCAGTTGTACATTAACTATTGAATATGATCCCCCCCCCAAAAAAAAAAAATTATATACATATATAATTACAATTAAAACAAATAAATCATTAAAATATAAAAAATAGAAACAAACAATAAAAAAAAATTGAAGGCATGAGCAAAATAATCTGGTAGAAATCCTTGTTCCTATAATTTTTTTTTACCAATGCTAGGATTAACTTTTATTTTGTCATGCTAATGGCAATCTTCAAACAAGAAACCACTGTCATCTTAAGGGTAAACCAAAACAGAATAGGGTTTTGATATACCATACTTTGATTGTAGTAAAAAGCAAATATCTAAATATACAATTTACCATTGATTATAATCATACAATACAATGGCTCATTTAAATTATGCTCACCTCTGTACAATCACAACAGTATAAAAACTAAACACGAATTGAATATATATAGTGATGCCTGTAAAGTGATATCAAGAATGAAATATGGTTGGCTGAATTAACCAAGGCACGAAGATCAAACAAGGCTCTGAAGACTCATCAAACATATCTACCATAAAGATGATCATTACTTACATTTCATTTAACCTATTGACTACTTAATTACAATATTCCAATAAAATTTACAAAGGGACTACCTGTTTCCAGTAGTCAATGGCTTAAACTCCCACTTCATTCAGACCTGTAACACACTTTACCTAATTTTTCTACTTAAAAAAATAACATGACATTAGGGTGACCTTAATACCTTTTAATTCCTTCAAAAGAAATACATGTAGCTCTCTAAAACAATATTTTACAAAGCAATGAGTGTATTGATATTTCTATCAAAATTAATTTTTACCTTAAAACATCCTTAAGCTCTTATTATAAAAGCAAAACTTCATGCTTGCAAAATGCAGGAATTGAGAATGTATATACATGTACTATACTACTCTATGTATGGAGTATTCAGTCCCATGATGATCACTATAATATCTCTAAGGAGATTAGCAAATATCACTTATATTTAATGTCCTTCTAATGTACACTTGTGCTGCAGAGATGTATATGTACCTGCCTGCCAACAATGGACTACAAACCATTGTGATATCTTTGCACCAATTTGGACACCTTCAGGATATTGTAAGATAACTAAGGGTGCGTTTATTCGACACTTTTTTACCCTAGAATCATGATTCAAATCACGATTCTGCAGAATCACGATTGCGTTTAGTCGAAATTGAATATAATCATGATTAGAATCACAAACATGAAACACGAAAAGGGGCGTTTGGAAAGACGTTTCTGTAGAATCACGAACGAAAAAGGTTGTATAAACGATATCGTGATTTGAATCATGATTCTATGACGTCATTGTGTCGTGCTTCTTCCGGGTTCGACCAAAGGCGCGCGCTGTGTTTCGTGCAGGTTAATTTTCGTGTAGCAGTATTGCCAGCATTTAGGAATTATCATTCTGTGTATTGTACCCCCGGGGTTGTACTGTAGCGTCATTTGTATATTTCATTGTTTTCATCAATCATTTCTTCAAGTTCCAAAGGCACAAATTGGACTGATCGACGATGAATTAACTCAGGGCTCTGCTTGTGCTTGGGCTCAGCCTGAAGCACAAGCATCCCCCTCATCCCTTACCGGGATTCACAGAAATAAGACGATCCCTTTCAGCGGCGCTTGCGAGGGAGGGATTTCAACGGAGATGTGGCACCGCCTGTCGAGACAGAATTCATGCCCAGTACAGGACCATCATAGACAAGAAAAATCGATTGGGAGGTGGGAGGGAGGATAATGACCCCTTCTGGTTCCCGATCAAAAACAATATGAGGTACAATACACGGAATTCTGGAAGAAAAAGATTTATTTTTCGGAAGCCGAGTAAGCATTGCACTTGCACAAACGTTTGCTCGTTAGCTCCGGCGGCAGCAAAAATCTAGCAGCCGACGTGAAGTTAGAAACACGTGCGAAAATGTTGACCTATACTTCCTGGGTCAAACTGCGCACTGTGATGCACACTGGATCGGCCCGAATTCAGGGAGAAACAGCGTTAGAAAGATGGTCGTATAAACGCTGATTCTGTCGGATCGTAATTCATGCTGCTGTTTTGAATCATGATTCAAATTGTGATTCAAATCATGATTCTGGGTCGAGGTCGCATAAACGCAGCCTAAAACTTAACAATTCTCATTAAAAATGAACATCCTCCTGACAGTCATCAATAAAATATCAAAACTTAATTATGGTAAATATGAATAAAAGTACATCATGACTAATCAAAAGAAAGGTATATTTTTCTTTCCAGAATACATGAGCCTATACACACCAAATAACATTAAAAAACAACATAATTAGGAGTAATCATATGTATAACCCAATAGTAAAAGAATGCTTAGAACTTTATTTACTAAAACCATGCTCATATTCTATATCTAAAGAGTGTTTTCCTTCATTTTGATTTACAGAATGTTGCAAACAGTTCAGAATGAAGGAATGCTCTACTTTTGCATTATTTGAATACGAAAGTTGATTTGACACAAGAATTGATACTTCATAAGGTACAACTGGAATTTACACTGTCTCCAATTTAGTTATTCTGGCTCCTCTCAATTAAAATGAAACTTTTTTTTATTTACAAAGACAAATTATTAATAATGGCGCCTCAGTCATTCATGCGATTTTACTCTGATGAGTGCATGTTGAAAAGCTTCAGTATGTCAGTTTTCAAGGCTATTTTACCACAATATAAAATACTACTACTACTCATAATAATAGTTATAATAATTACAATAATAATAATAAGACAATAAAGTATGAAAAATACACCGGACAGTGATCTATAATGTTCTTGTCATGAAAAATTATCATTTCCCAGAAAAATTATATGTTCGTGAAAATTGAAAGAGAAAAGAGACCCTCCCATGTGAGTTCTTAGCGCTTGTTTCAAAGTGTTCTCAATGAATATAGACTTACTGATTTGAGATACACATCTTTGTATCGCAATTTTGATAAAAACTCTGTTCAGATTATTACCCCATGCTTTTTTTTGCGTAAAGTAGTTTTAGTATTCACAGCAGTCAGTTGTACAGTCATTGTACGGACAGTTTTCACAAGCTGTGACTTGACGATTCTCAATCAAGATTGTAGATTGAAAATTACCGTTACTAGTCTCCTTTGCCTGTAATGAATTAAAAATAGATAAAAATCATTATTAAAACAATATTTTTATAGGGAGGCCGTATTGCCCCTGTCCCTGTGCTTAAGTGACTTGCCTGACATATCTCTTATTATAACTCAGTGGAATAAACACTGCTATTAAGAATGCCATAATCAGTATTCTGGGGATTGTGTGTTCTTTCTCTCCTCTATAAAAAATCTCTCATCTTCTTACACACAAACCAATTGAAATCACTGTTTGTTCATAATGAAATTTCTTGAACCTTTAGGGTGGCTTACGGACGGGGGGGGGGGGATGCTAAATATTGTAGCCAGAATTGTACAACTGTATATATTAATGTGCTAATTACACAGAGAGCTGAGAAGAATTTATAGAACAGAGAGGGGGAAAAGAACAGAGAGAGATGAAAACATTAACTATTAGTGCTAAACATCAAGGAGAATGAACAATATTCTTAAAATAGTCATCAAAAATGAGTGAAAACGATGAAATCTAAATCATTTAATTATATGCTTTTATGCTTGACATAATATGGTACTAAAAGATAAAATAAAACTTATGACTTCCAGACCCTGTCGAAAGTTAATCATACGTTTTGCATCAAGAAGGTATTATTTTGCGCTAAGAGAAAAAAGACAAAAACTATGACCAAATTTATGACAAAGTTATGAGACCTTCCATAATACTGAATTTTGTTATATATTTGAGAAAAGATAAAATATCAAGAAAAGACAGTCCAAGGATACCACCCCAGTTCTTTGAATTATTCAGCGTTCATTACACATGTTCATAATAAGTAGGATATTACGAAAATATGAAAAATTTTGTATTCATATTTTCAGGTATATTTAACTTAAATATAATGTAATAATTTTTTTTTCGTAATCATATACACTGTACCAACCCTCCAGATTAATGTGGATAAGCATTGCATATCACTGACATGATTTATAAGAAGTAAGATGAAGATCTTGTGAACATCATTTGAGGGATGAAATGGAATATTGTCAGTGGCATAAATCTCATAACCAACAAGATTTTGGGGAAGCACTTTTAGTACAGGTAGCAATATGCTTGGTAGGGTTTTCTTACAAATTTTTGCTAAAGTCACAAAGTCACCGATTATAGTTGTTGTATCAGTTATATTAAAAAGAAATGATGAAAAACAAGAAGAAATACATCACTTATTATCTCAGGACATTTGTGAACTCTGCAAACAACAAGGGGTGGGTACTCCTACAGAAAGAAATGTTAAATACAACATATGGACTTACATTTCCACATGTGTCATTAATATTTAAAGAGAAATTCCAGTAGTTGCAGTTAACAGGGTTAGCACTGATTTCATGAGAAAGTCTGTAAAACGAGTATATCATCGAGGATCTAGATCTGGTACAGTTACATTAACTGAACTTTGTGAAATCTTGAAATCTACGCTGAAAAATGTTCACACCGAAAATCCCCAACACAGATAAGCGCACGTGGGACAATGTATAATTATTGCTTAGGGCGTCGGGCCCGACGCCCTACCCGAATCCCGTGCTTATTTGCTGATTTCTCAGCAATTACACAATTTCTTCCAGAATCCTTTGGCACATGCGTTTTATTTATACAAACAGGCACTTTAGTAGTCATTTCATTGGATTCTGTACGAACTCATTTTGATATCGTTACCAAAACTAGCATTTACCTTTAAGTATTGTGATGTATTATCAGCCAAATCCCAATCATCACATCTTCTAACCAGTTCATCACGTGTGTAATTACCTGTTAAAGAAATAAAACAAGCAACTCTCTGAGAGATATAACTGAACAAATGATTTATCACCAAATACTTAATGCTAATTTACATTTAAAAGTTGTAAAAAATTAGGGAGTATGTCAAAGACAAAAAAAGTGGAATGCCTCTGGCAGTCTTGCCTAAAATATGCAATTCAATATACATGTACATGTAGTGCTGACTTTGAAAACAGCTATTGAATAACTATTCACAAAAGAAAACATTATGATAACAAGTGGAATGCCTCTGGCCGTCTCACCTGCATCACGCGGTTCAATTTAGCAGCAGTGCTGACTTTGAATACTACTCTAACTCGCACAAGATGTTCAGTGATACATGGTTACTCTTATGTCCACTTTTTATGAACTAGACCAATAAACTTACAGAGATATGATGGTTATTCAACAAAAAAACCCAACATGGCCAAAGTTCATTGACCTTACATGACCTTTGACCTTGATCATGTGACCTGAAACTCGCACAGGATGTTCAGTGATACTTGATTACTCTTATGTACAAGTTTCATGAATCAGATCCATAAAATTTCAAAGTTATGATGGTAATTCAACAGATACCACCCAATTCGGCCAAAGTTCATTGACCTTTGACCTTGGTCATGTGACCTGAAATGCGCACAGGATGTTCAGTGATATTTGATTACTCATATGTCCAAGTTTAATGAACTAGACCAATAAACTTTCAAAGTTATGATGGTAATTCAACAGATACCCCCGATTCGGCCAAAGTTCATTGACCCTAAATGACCTTTGACCTTAATCATGAGACCTGAAAATTGCACAAAATGTTCAGTGATGCTTGATTACTATTATGTCCAAGTTTCTTGAATCAGATCCATAAACTTTCAAAGTTATGATGGGAATTCAACAAATATCCCCAATTCGGCAAAGTTCATTGACCCTAAATGACCTTTGACCTTGGTCATGTGACGTGAACCTCATGCAGGATGTTCAGTGATACTTGATTAACCTTATGTCCAAGTTTCATGAACTAGGTCCATATATTTTTTAAGTTATGATGACATTTCAAAAACTTAACCTCAGGTTAAGATTTCGATGTTGATTCCTCCAACATGGTCTAAGTTCATTGACCCTAAATGACCTTTGACCTTGGTCATGTGACATGAAACTGTAATAGGATGTTCAGTAATACTTGATTAACCTTATGGCCAAGTTTTATTAACTAGGTCCATATAATTTCTAAATTATGACATCATTTCAAAAACTTAACCTCAGGTTAAGATTTGATGTTGACGCCGCCGTCGCCGGAAAAGCGGTGCCTATAGTCTCACTCTGCTTCGCAGGTGAGACAATAAAATACTATGCCCATTGACCCGAAAGAACTTTGACCATGATCATGTGACCTAAGACGTGTGCAAAACAATGATAATAATGTGAACATTTGTAATGCGCCGGTATCCATCATAAAATGATGCTCATGGCGTGATATAGAAAAGAAAAGAAAAAGAAAAGGAAACCTACTAAAAGGGGGGATAATAATTACTTAAAAACTTGAATAAATAACCAGTGCTGACTGCACAGAAACGTTGTTAGACTAATAGAGAATGAACAGTAAGCTCAGTCTCATCTTTTGGATTGTTAAGTCAATACATTTGAATGTTAAGCAATGCATTGTTGTAACATTATGCATCATCTCTACATGTATTTCCGAGACCAACATCAGTTTATGAAATCACAAGGCTGGTGTCCTCATTGAAGGCTTCTAAATCAAGTGGTTCAGATGACATTTCCCCTAGATTTATCAAAGGTTGCATTCATGTCATTGCTGAATCACTGTGTCATGTTTTCAATAAGTCAATACATGTATCTTCTCAAGGTACTGTTCCCATTAAGATAAAAATTGTTAAAATCGTTCCTGTCTACAAAAAGAGTGATCATAAATGCAATGAAAATTATATACCAATTGCTTTGTTGCCTATCTTCTCAAAGATCTTAGAGAAAATAATGTACAAAAAAATTAAATGATTATTTGCTGCATTATGATATCATGACACCGCATCAATATGGCTTCAGGAAAAATTGCTCTACTAGCATGGGTGTATTAAACTTGGTTAACACGATTATCACTGCTATGAATGATGGAAAATTTTGCCTTGGTGCATTCCTTGATTCAAGTAAAGCCTTTGACACCATTGATCACAGCATACTCTTAATCTTAATTAAACTTGAATATTATGGCATTCGTGCGATGACTTTAAACTGGTATAAAAGCTATCTAAAAACCGGTCACAATTTGTAGTTATCAACGGTGTCAGCTCAGAATATAGAAATATTAAATTTGGAGTACCGCAAGGATCGGTCCTTGGTCTGCTGCTTTTGCTAATTTATATTAATGATAATGTTAATTCTTTCAAATTGCTTACATATTCTTTATATGCTGATGACACCTGTTTATTACTTTCTCATAAGAACTTGAAAAGTCTTATTCGGGAGGTAAATACTGAAATTTGTCATGTTTTTGCCTGGTTTTGTTGTAATAAGCTGTTACTGAATACAAGTAAAACAAAACGTGTTTTATTTAGAACAAAGGGGAAGAGGATCATTGATAATTTAGATTCAATAATAGTTGGTGGTCGACAAATTGAATATAGTTCAATTGTGCAATTTCTTGGTGTCACAGTTGATGAATACTTGTCATGGAATTATCACCTTAATAATGCATGTTTCTAAAGGATCTTGTAATGTTGGTGTGATATCAAAAGAAAGATATTTCTTACCTCAACGAACATTGGTTTCTTTATACAATGCTCTACACATGCCACATTTAATGTATTGCAATATTGCTTGGGGAAAACATATAGGACTCATGTACGCAAACTACAAGTTCTTCAAAAGAAAGCTATAAGATATGTAACAAATTCGAATTATCTGGCTCCAAGTTCCCCGCTGTTTTGCAGTTGAAAATGTTACCATTTAATGAAATGGTCTCGATGAATTGTGTTATTTTCATGTATATAAATACCAATCCCTGCATTGTTCTTTTTTACAAGAAACTTTTGTGGTTAATTCTAAGATTCATGATTATAACACACATCAGAGACATCTTATTCACCAACCCTTTGCTAGAATTACCGGTAATGCTACATTGAAATCCTTCAGAACAATTTGCGGTAAAGAATGGAATGTGTCCTGCTGATATAAGAAGCAGCAGTAACCTGTCTCGGTTTAAGAAATTATGTCATAAATACCTACTTGATAAATTTAAGACCAGTTGTTAGTTGCATCAGGGGTGACATGTTTGGAATGTGAATAGGTGTGTTTGTCTGTGTGAGTGTGTGTATGCTTGCGTGTGGGTAATGTTCCTGTTGTGATCTTTAAATACCTTGTATTTTTTTTTCTTCTCATAGTTATTCCATGTTTGAGTAAAATATCATATGCAGGGGCCCCTGATTACAAGCTGTGCTTCTTTGGGGTCCCAAACCTGTCATTTGTTTCAGTTCTTGCATGTAACCATTTTTTTGGTACTTTGTTCTCCTTTGACTGGTTTGAATAAATTCAATTCAATTCAATTAGGCATCGCCGCCACATTACTGGTTGAAACAGAGCCTCTGTTAGTGCACAAACTGTTAGCGCACAAACTGTTAGCGCTAACGTTTCTGTGTGGTCAGTACAGGTTTTCAGAGAACTTTTGAAAGTTGTGAGACAAGAGATATTGCGGATTTCTTTTGGAAGTTTATCCCATAGGAATGGCCCAGCATGTTGAAATGATCGATCCCCATGAATTATGAAATTGTGGTACAGCAAATAAGGATGAACTAGCAGACCTAAGGTTGCCAGAGGGACTGCAAGGAGTTATCAAGCTAGAGTTGTATTGTGGTGCAGTTCCATATAATGAATGGGAAACAAGTAGGAGCAATTTAAGTTATGCAATGTACGTCAGGTAACCACTGTATGAGTATATGGGTTATGTGATTCCTCCTAGGGGACATGGTGACTATACGGGCAGCATTATGTTGTAGTTTCCTAAGGCGATCTAACTGAGATGTGAAACGTTATGAAGAAGTGCAATGCAGAAATCAAGATGGGAGGTAATAAGTGCATGTATACTCTTCTCTGTACAAGACTCAGTGATACTTCCGAATGAACCCTAAATTATGTAGAACAGACTGACATATATTAGACACCTGACTTGCCATACTTGATTACCCTTATGTAGATGTTTTATCAACTTTCTAAGTTATGATGATAATTCAACAAAATAATAATCCCAACATGGCCAAAGTTCAATGTCCTTAAATGACCTTTGATCTAGGTTATATGACCTGAATCTCACACAGAATGTTCAGGGACATTTGATAGCTCATATGTCAAAGTTTCATAAACTAGATCCATAAAATTTGGAAGTTATGATGACTATTTCACACATACCCCCAACATGGCCAAAGTTTGTTGACCCTAAGTGACCTTTGACCTTGGTCATTTGACCTGAAACTCAGGCAGGATCTCCAATTATACACCATTACCCTTATAACTTCTGATGATATTTCAAAAACTTATCTTTGGTTAAGATTGCAATGTTGATTCCCCAACATGGTCTAAGTTCATTGACCTCAATCAACCTTTGACCTTGGTCATGTGCCCTGAAACTCAGGCAAGATGTTTGCAAATACTTAATTACCCTCATCAGTTTCATGAACTAGGTCTATTTACTTTCTAAGTTATGATGACATTTCAAAAAGATTTCAATGTCGGAAAAGTGGTGCCAATGCTGTTCGAGTACCGGTCAATAAAAATAAAAATTGACACCTCCCAAATCCCCAATTTAAGGAAAAAATATGCTATAAACACATAACCTGAACGAGTATGTTCTCCCTAATATTTTGATACCATATTCATGTGGTATGAGTTAACATTTAAATGATTAGGAGGTACATGTATTCTTTGCAGTGATGTAAATTTTAATTTGCACCAAAATATGGCACTGTAATAAATGAATCCAGCCAGATGTCAATCATGTGTAATCCTACAAAAGATGCATTACAAAACACCCGACTCTTTAGTACCAATTCTCAAATTAATTTCATTGAAAATGGATTAACAAATATGTTTTCTATCTCATTTAGGATTTTGACATCATTGAAATCTGGATTCATTCATTGCATTCATGCTTTACTTTGGCAAATTTACAACACTCCAAAGAATACCTACTGATTATCCAAGCATGAAGCCATACCACATAAATATGGTATCAAATTGCTTTAGAGAAGATACTCTTTCCAGCCATACATAATAATTATTCATTCATGATATATGAACTAGATCCATACAATTTTAGATTATGATGGTTATCCAACAAGTACTCCAAACACTACCAAAGTTCATTGACCTTTGACCTTGTTCATGTGACCTGAAACTCACACAGGATGTTCAGTGATACTAGATTACTCTTATGTCCAAGTTTTATAAACAAAACAAATACACTTACAGATTTATGATGGTAATTCAATAAATACCTGCAACATGGCCAAAGTTCATTGACCTTAAATGACCTTTGACCTTGGCCATGTGACCTGAAACTTGCACAGGAAGTTCAGTGATACTTGATTACTCTTAAGTTCAAGTTTCATGAATCAGATCCATAAATTCTCAAAGTTATGATGGTAATTCAACAGATGCCCCCAACTTGGCTAAAGTTCATTGACCCTAAATGACCTTTGATCTTGGTCATGTGACCTGAAACTCACACAGGATGTTCAGTGATACTAGATTACTCTTATGTCCAAGTTTTATAAACAAAACCAATACACTTACAGAGTTATGATGGTAATTCAATAAATACCTGCAACATGGCCAAAGTTCATTGACCTTAAATGACCTTTGACCTTGGCCATTTGATCTAAAACTTGCAAAGGAAGTTCAGTGATACTTGATTACTCTTAAGTTCAAGTTTCATGAATCAGATCCATAAATTCTCAAAGTTATGATGGTAATTCAACAGATGCCCCCAACTTGGCTAAAGTTCATTGACCCTAAATGACCTTTGATCTTGGTCATGTGACTTGAAACTCAGGCAGGCTGTTCAGTAATACTTGATTAACCTTATGTCCAAGTTTCATGAACTAGGTCCATAAACCTCTTAAAGGTATATTATGACATTTGTTTATTTCAAAACTTTTTTTTTAGAATTCACTCTATGCTTTTCACAATATTCATAAACAAGTTCTGAGTCCATACAATGTATTGCATTGGTCAGAAAGAACTGATTTTGTTCTCAAAAAATATATAAAGAAGAGAAGTTTTGCCGAGTGAGCTTTCATTTGATGAAGATTTTAGAATTGACATTAAAAATAAAGAGCGCCACCTTGAGACCAAATGACATCAATACCTCCTCATGAATATTCATATCTATCGCCTTCGCCGATCTGTGTGTATACCGGCTATGTACAGTCGGTATACCGATTGAACGGCAGACTCTACTTATGCGACTTTTTCATTCATTTCCAGTATAAGCATGTACATTCGTGCGGTCACCCGAATGCAAATACAAATCACTTGGAAACAACCAAGGAACTTCGTCAAATGATCATCATGATAATTGTGATGTTATGCACATTGTTTTTCTAATCGCGGAGATTGACATCTGGATATCTGGCAGAGTGCCGAAAGACGGCTTTCCTTCCCTTTCCTTGCTTTCATCTTTGCTTCGTTTATCTGTATTTTTTTCTTTATTTCTCCAGGGTATGAGAATTATGGTTGCTTGTGAAAGGGCTATTCCTACTTTGTCATATTTTTCCCCTATAATTATTATATATTATACATATGTATTTTGGTTTCGTTTCCGATTCACTGAATTGTTATCAATTTCTTGAGGTTCTGTATTACTATTTTGATTTGTTCAAAATTATCACGTGTTGTGATAAAAATAAGATATAGTACATTTTTTTTAAGGAAAGGGAAATCACTTTGTATTGAACTAGCTTGGCCGCCATTTTCTTTATTTTGCTTTGTGCATACTATATAGGCCTATAAGATGTTCCTTTTCTATTCCACTAATTATTTGTCAATATACTGCCTCAGTGTATTTATCAATAAAAAAGGACAAATACAGCGTGGCCTAGTGTTTTCCCCATTTTTTAAAGAATATTCTGGGGCGGATCCAGCTTTCAAGGGGGCCGGGGGGAACAATATTTTCATCCACATTTTCCCCGATCGATCGGCAGCTCAAAGCTAATTTTTTGTTGTTATCTAATTTCGTAACAGTACTATAGCCCTACAAAAAATGCGAGTGCGAGGTATTATTTTCGGAAATCGTGTGTTGTGTCCTGAAAATTGATCTGAGAAATATCATTATGATCATTAACAAGATGCACACTGAAGGATACAGCAGGAGCCGGGTGTGCACCCCCCCCCTTTATAGGCACAATCAATATTTTTAATGTAAAAAAATACCGTTATAACACATGTGTGCCCCCTTTCACGAGGACCATTTTTTCGCTTGTCAATTTTTCTAGGAAAATGTGCCCCCTTGGAAAATCCTAGATCTGCCTCTGAAGATATAGAAATAACAAAGCAAAAAGTCATAACGGTACAGCCTACATACATGTAGTGCATCGCGAAGCCACTTTTAGTTAAGGCCTATTTAGTTCCCTTGTTCGTTTTACTGTAAGGCCTTCAACAATATTTCTGTGGTTTCTACTGTTTTTAGGCCTATATGAATTGTACCTTGTTATTGTAACTGTTATGTTTGTATATACAAGGACCAAGGTGAAAAAAAGTAATTAATAATTACTAAAAACTCTGATCTTTTGAACCTGTTTAACTATGACTGAATGAATAAATCAATAGATGAATTGGTATAGATAAATATATATTCCATCGAACAGGCAATGCGAACACAAAGCACGAGCTAAATTGTGACATTTGATTCCCCTTCCCAAGTCTGAATTCCCCACACCTTATTTAATTCATTCTTCCTCCTCTTATATTTTGCCCCCCCCCCTGCTTTCGTTTCTATTACCTATTTCCCTTTCTTCTCCCCTACGTTGCACTGTCAATATGGGGGTGGGGGGCGTACAGTTGGCATGGATCCGCCTATGATACCGGTGCGTATTTCTGTATGTTATAGACAATAATGTGTTTACATAACATCGATCCCAAAAGTTTCTCTTGTAATTTTCTTTTCAACTTGTAATGGTAGTATATACTGAACAAGTATAATGTGTGACTTTATCCCCCTTTGGGTCATTAAAATTGGTGATGATGTCTCCTGGGTACCTCTCCCTCCTCCATGGAACTCTGGGCTTGGAGAATAAAATAACATACTCATCATGGAGATATATATACTGTATATACATATTCGAGGACATACAGCTAGGCGGAAGTATATGGGGAAGGGTCTTCAGGGGCGGATCCAGCTTTCGCCAATAGGGGGGGGCCGAAAAAATGTTTTCATCAACATTTTCTCGATTGGGCGCTATAATCTGATTTTTTTTTGGGGGGGTTTCAGGGGGTAATCTATTAATATATGATGCGAACGCGAAGGGCGAGCTAAAATTCTTTGATATTTTATGTCCTTAGAACTGAAGATTCTGAGCAGTTTTTATAATCATGAACAAAGATAAGTATCCAACTAAACAATGCGAGCGCGAAGCGCGAGCCGAAATTTTATTATAGTAACGTGAAAAGGGACTCAATTAGGACTGTGTTTTGTGATTAATGAAGAGGATACAAGTATCACCAATTAAATAATGATAGTGCGAAGCGCGAGCTCAAAATTTTTGATATTCCGACCTGAAAACTGGACAGTCTAAGCGCGTTTTTATTTAAATAAACAAGCTGTGTGTCTCAAACAATTAAATGCGAGCGCGAAGCACGAACTTAATTCTTTTTTATACTGACATAATAAAGAAGCATTTTGACAAATTTTGGCAAGAATTTCCAAACAGGATAGGTATCTCACAAATCAAACAATGCGAGCGCGCAGCGCGAGCTGAAAATTTTGATATAAAAATTTGTGTAAATCAAACAAAATAATGAAAGCTTGATGTGCGAGCTAAAATATTATGTGCAAATTGATTTCAGAACTGGATATATGAAGTGTCATTTAATCCTCTTGAATGGGATTCATTACACAGGCAATGCGAGCGCGAAGCTCGAGCGAAAATTTTTATATAAAGTCTATTTTTCAATACTGTAAATCAAACAAAATAATGAAAGCTTGATGTGCGAGCTAAAATATTGTGTGCAAATTGATTTCAGAACTGGATATATGAAGTGTCATTTAATCCTCTTAAATGGGATTCATTACACAGGCAATGCTAGCGCGATGCACGAGCGAAAATTTTTATATAAAGTCTATTTTTCAATTTTTTCCTTCATCTTTTTCTTGTTTCCTTTCGGGGTTGGACCGGCCGTTACGAGGCTGTAAATTGCACATCATGGGTATAATACCTCTTTCTTACTTTTCTTTCTGTTTTTCGTAGTTACTATTAAGATAAAGAGTACACTTTTTTCTGCAGGTTGTCAAAAAATAGGGGGGGCCGGCTCGGCCCCCTCCTGGATCCGCGCCTGGTCTTCCATTTCTGTGTGATTTCGAAGTTCCGATGATGGTTCAGCGAATGTGCTTCATGCAAATTCTCGTTTTGGCATGATTTTCTCAGCGCTGGGCATGTCAACGGGCACGCAAACATGTGAGGGATCGAAATTGGAAAAAAATATATATATTTGAAAGAAAACCATCGTTATGAATTTAGTCCAACCAACATTTTTTGTTAATACCAGTTTGAATTTACTGTAGATAAAAATTGTAACCCTATGTTTTGTATATTACTACCAGGGCGGCGGAACCGGAGTTAGATATATTTTCCTACCGGGATTTTCTGGTAGGGGGGGGCAAGTGCCCCTACTCCACCCAAGAAAATCCCAGTAGGAAAAATACCTTTTTAAATGGAAAGTGCCCTTCTTCAAAGTGATGTATGTCCCTTATCAAAATGATATACCCTTTTTTGAAGTCAAACAATACATTTTAGATTGGAAATCACAAAATTTTTGGCTCGCGCTTCGCGCCCGCATCATTTATTATTGAGTAAGGCACTCATTCTGTTTTGGTTACAAATTGTGCTTACAATGTTCAATTTTCAGGTTGGAATGTCACAAATTTTCAGCTCGCATCAAAGGTACATATTATGGTCTTGGTTTCAAACTGCTTTATAGAAATATCCAGTTTTCAGATTAAAATATCACAAATTTTCGCCCCCCTCCCCCTCCCAGGTAGGCAAAAGGGGCGCCAAAATAGGGAGAAAAGGAAGGGAAAGAAATAGGGAGGAAAAGGGGAGGGAATGAAGAAGATAAAGGGGACAAGAAAGAGAGGAGGGGGAAAAGGAGAGGGAAAGGGGAACGCTGAATCGAAGTTCGACCTAGGGAGGGGGGTGGGGAGGGGCCAAATTGATTATCGACCTAGGAGCACCGAATTTAAGTTCAACATAGAAAGGGGAGACGTATAGATGTTCGACATAGGAGGGCGCCGAATCGAAGTTCGACCTAGGGGCACCGAGGGGGCGCCGAATCGATATTTTTTCGTAGGGTTGCCGAATTGCTGTTTGACATGGGGGGAGGGGGGTGCGCCAATTTTTTTTACACCCTTGGGGGTGCCGAAATTATGTTTTGCTTAGGGCGCCGAATTGATGTTCGACCCAGGGGGTGCCAAATTGATCTTCAATCTAAGGGGAGGGGGCGAATTGATGTTTTACTTCGGGGCGCCGTATAGATGTTCGACATAGGGACACCGAGGGGCGCCGAAATGATGTTCAACATAGGGGCTGGGGAGCCGAATCAATGTTTTTCCTAGGGGCGCCGCGATGTTCAACCTAGGGGGTGCCGAATTAATTCAGGTTCAATTAACCTAGGGAGGGGTGGGGGTGCCAAACTCATGTTTGCTACCATTAATTACCCATCCTGTTCATGATTACCAAAAGTGCCTAGAAAGTCCTAATTTTAGATCAGAATATTAAAAAAAAATCATCCTTCTCTTCGCGATTACATTAATAAATTTTGTTTAGTAAGGTGGCGATCGTGTTCATGGTTAGATAAGTGCTTATAATGTCTGACTTAGTATCGAAATATATATATTTTTTAAATGAGCTCGTGCTTCGCGCTCGCATAAATTGTTTTGTTACTACTCATCCTGTTCATGATACTCGAAAATGCTTACTCAAATATCCAAATTTTAGGTAAGAATATGAAAAATTTTCATCTCGCTCTTTGCGCTCGCATCAATGTTGTTTAGTTAGATGACAATCCTGCTCATGATTACCAAAGGTGCTTAGAATGTCCAAATTTCAGGTCAAAATATCAATCACTTTTTAAGCTCGCAATCGCACTCGCACAATTGTTGAATAGATACCCATCGTTTCCATGGTAACAAAATATGCTTAGAATGTCCAGTTTTGGGTCGGAATCTCAAAAATTTTAAGCTCGCGCCTCGCATTAAATGATTGGTTAGATACACATCCTGTTCATGATTACTAATAGTACTTATAATGTGCAAATTTTAGGTCAGAATATAAAAAAATTTGAACTCGCGCTTAGCGCTCGCATAAATTATTTAGCTATATACCCATCCTGTTCATGGTTATAAAAAGGGCTTATGATATCCAGTGTTGGATTAGAAATTCAAATATTGTCAGCTCGCACTTCGTGATCGCATAAAATGTTGATAGATACCCACCCTGTTCTTGATTACCATAAGTGCTCATAGATTTTTTTCCAAATTTGAGGTCAGAATAAAAAAAAATCAGCTCACGTTTCGCGCTCGCATCAATAATAATTGTTTAAATAATTCATATACATATTATGCTCACGGTTACAAAAAAGCGTAGAATGTTTGATCGGAAAGCAGATGCCTGGCTGGGCGGGTCGTGGAGTCAATTCCCTAAAAGTTCACAGGGGCGCAAAAATAGTCGCCCCCCCTCGTAGTGCAAAATCCTGGATACGCGCATGTCCGTTGGGAATCGTTTCCAACATTGTACCTCTTTATCTATACCGGCGTGACACTATATAATACCCCTTTCATAAACCCAATTACTATGAATTAGGCGGTTAATAGCAGCATAATTTGGTCGTAAAAATTGGAGGAGGACAAGAGTTATCCGCATTACTCTGATGCTGCTATTATCCGCATAATAGCGGCATCGGGATAAGATTTTGAAACCCCTTTCATAAACCCAATTACTATGAATTAGGCGGCTAATAGCAGCATAATTTGGTCGTAAAATTGGAGGAGGACAAGAGTTATCCGCATTACTCTGATGCTGCTATTATCCGCATAATAGCAGCATCGGGACAAGATTTTGAGTTTATGAACGCATTTCCAAATAATGCAGATAATTGCCATGGTGCGGTCACAAGGTCACCCTTTTCCAACACAACCGCATCGGAGGGGGCGTGTCCAGTTGTCATGGCAATTATCCGCCTTTTTCAGGACGGGCGCTCGTAAAAATAATGCGGCTTATTTTCGGAGTTTATGAACGCAATTTTTATTGAATTATCCGCATTACTCTTAGGCGGCTAATTGGAGGATAGGTTTATGAAAAGGGTACGAGTTTATGAACGCATTTCCAAATAATGCGGATAATTGCCATGGTGCGGTCACAAGATCACCCTTTTCCAACACAACCGCATCGGAGGGGGCGTGTCCAGTTGTCATGGCGATTATCCGCCTTTTTCAGGACGGGCGCTCGTAAAAATAATGCGGCTTATTATTTTCGGAGTTTATGAACGCAATTCTTATTGAATTATCCGCATTACTCTTAGGCGGCTAATTGGAGGATAGGTTTATGAAAAGGGTATAAGTCCATGGGTTTGGATCGGTTTACTTCCATTTCGTCAGATGCCAATTCGTCAAATTGCCAACTCGCCTACTATCATTTAGTCTATCATAAGTCCATCCACTATCGTCTAGCAACCACTTTGTCCAATAGCCATTTAATTAGTCCACATACCATTTGGTCTAATTAGACAACGTGCTATTGTGCAAAATGAATTAAAATGAATTGGATACTGGACCAAATAGTTGTTTGACGAAATATTGATGGACGGAATGGCTTAAGACTAAATGAAATTAGACCATGTGGTGAATGGACGAGTTGGCACTTGGAAGTCGACGAATTTGCAATTTACCAATGGACCTACGAGGCCACTGAATTGAACTAGTCCAAGTGTGCCACAACACCTAACTGCATGCTTCCTCATAACCGATACCCCCCATCCTCCACCGCCCCAAGAAAGGGAAGGGGGAGGACATGGAGGAGATAAGGGAAGAAAGAAGTAGATTGTTGAAAGGGGATCAAAAGAATGATCGAACATGTCAAAAAGGAATATGAATGCAATATTATAATACTCTGTTTGAATCACTTCTCTTTCATAGAATTTATATTTTGAAAAGATCGTTTCAGTCTTTCTCATTTTTTTACTTTCAACCCTCTATTTAATCAGCTTTACTATCAAAAAGCTGCGTAGCGAATTACAAAACGTCCCATCCTCTTTTCACCAAACGAGATATTACGTAATTATCATTTTATTATTATCATGTAATGAAATTCATACTGTGTTTACACGCTGCATCGGCTGTCAGCTTGACTACCTTGTAAATATTTATTTACAAGGTAAAGCTTATTTCCAAGGTAATATTTCTTTACAAGGTAAAGCCTACTTCCCCACTGGGAATAAGCTTTTGAGCTTTTGTGGATCATCCTGTGTAAGTCTGTTGTTTTTATGGTGACTTGCCAAATAAAATCAATCAATCAATATTATGTTTGACCAAGGAGCTCCTTGGTTGGCCCATGGACCTGGTAGGTCCATGGTTTGACGATATTCAGTTGAAATCAGTGGCGTTCAACATAATGGGGAAGGATTGGGGCTATGGATTCCCAAATTTGTCACGGCCAAGAAACAAAGAAAGCCAGAAGGGGAACTATTATCTGAATATTATGTCAAAATCTATTACCGATAAAAAAAATGATGAGCCCCTTCATATTTTTTACGTTCATTATTTACACCACTGGTTGAAATTATATATACATTCATGCATGGTTCCTAACATCTTTCCGCATTTTTCGATGTTTACAAAATTCCTAGCCTTGGGTTGCATGTTTTCCTTATGTTAGCATTTTCTCTTTATTTCAATATTATTCTTTCCAACTTTATTATGGTATGACTATTCAAGGAAGTATAATTACTCGTTTGCTTGCATGCCTCATCATGCCCATGGCTGCTTTGCCTTCACTTTTGCAGATCGAAGTGTCTCTCAGTGCATATTCAAAATTATTACTGTCTGTATTCTCATTGATCCCCCTGGAGTTGTAAAACACCCATAAAGGCAAAATATAATATTTTCATCGGCAGCATATGTGCATTACATCACCATAAATTAAGTACATCAGAACATAGGGTCCATGATCAGAAAAAGCGTATACCAATTAAACCTCTCCAGAATGGGCTTGCCAAAGGCAAACAACTATCTTTGTTTTGTTTCGAAAGTCACATCACCACATAGTTGAACCATTACAAGGGGGTGCGGCGTGTATTATTTTATAGGCTGCACCCCTGGAATTCTGGTAGGTGTCGAATTGGATAAATGTAGGAAAATTACCAATATTTTGTATTGGAATCTTTTTTATGTTTTTCTTTTGCTTTGTCAAATTTTCCTCAGCACCGCCACAAAAAAAAATCGTGACAGTGTGAACATTGGAACTTCTTTTTCAATCATCAAAAATTATTATTACATTATTTTCCCGCATGAGTTTCGAAATGTTGACACGCCGGGATCTCTTTGGTCCCAATATGAAAAATAAATTTCCACTCTATAAAACAACAGTTATCATTCGTTTTTCCTACAGTTATAAAAGGGAAATGGGAGTTACACTTCCATTGCTAAATAAGTCTAAAATGTTATGGCAATCAAGATGCAAGTAATGTCTTTGTCCTGCTCATGTCACAGTCATTCACATTTTTTCAACAGTTGAACTGCTCGTGCACACACTGTATGCGTAGGCCTTTCCCGGAGGCCTCCTCTCATTTGTTGCAATAAAAGTTCATCTTTCCATCAGTTTTTTTACTTGTTTATTGTCTATTAAGGGGTAGCAACAGTTGATCTCCCATGGGGTGCCCCTATCTATTACTAATACATTACTAATTACTAATTACAAAGACAAATGGATACCAATGATGCACTAATAGTATTAGTGCATCATTGGTATCCATTTGTCTTTGAGTGTTTGACCATCCATAATACATCAATTGGATGATCCTATTCATCAACAATTGGATGAGCCTATTTATCCATTCTTTCAGTCATCTATCCACTGGTCGTGCTGATCATGCTGATGGTTTGATTATAGCATGGAGGTCCATGATTATAAGCTACCCCCACCCCCACCCTCCCCATACTGCATAAAAACTCGGCGAACCATGGACTGGTCGTACGAGAGTGTGTTCTTCTCTGGAAATGTACACATTTCAATGCAGATGTACATGCACAATTCCCTTGTACGTGTTGTACGTTGCTGCTTCTCCAAGTTTGCTTAGTCTTCTTTCACATACGTTATTGCACTTTGTCCCACGGCGTGTCTTGTAAAGTTCTGTTGAAAAACTCTGACATGCTGGTCGGCCCTGGAAATCACAACTCTGCATACGTAGAGCGGTTCAAGGCCATAGCACTGCGCCTCGCACTGAGCGATACTCAACTTCTCATTTTTCCATATCTCGATGCAAGCTTTCTTGTGCGGTTGCAAAAATAAGACTTTTCCAAGAAAACTTGTCCCTGGCGTCATGTCTGCCCCCTCATTTTTGGGGGCTGACGCCTCTACTCTGCTTGTACGAAATTTGCAACTTGATGCATTGGTCACATTCACACTATCACAGTCTACACAATGTAGACTACACGTACGTACTTCGCATCAACAGGTTTCTCAGCTCACCTTTTGACCTCGCAAGTTCAATCTAAACAAACGAAGAGTGGTCATGACTTGAATTGGGGTTACATCTTCGTTTATGTTGGTTTTTATACCATAGAGCTATCTGTATTAGACAAGCCCTGTTTTATATCGCAGAACCCAACCCGCCCTGAAAATAATCGTTTTTCTCTTCGCCCTTTCCCTTTCTTCATGCTTGGCTATAGACAGAATGGTGATGGCCGTCTGTTTTAAATAGTTTTGTTTTAATTTTTCTCCAATTTCTCCTCTGTACTTTGTGAGTGGAGACAAATAATCTGAAACTGACTGAAACATTCAGGAAAGATAAAAAAAAACACACCAAAATATTATATTATAGTCGATTTGTCAGTCTCATAGGCTCAATACACCAACCTAGAAATGTTCTTTCCGATGAAGTTTTTTTCTTGATTCGTGTTCCTATGGGGTCCTAGAACAAATTCAGCTTGGTTGCCCAAAGTTGCCGTTTGGGCAATTTTGCTAATTTGCATAAATCCAAAATGGCCGCCAGATGCAATCTTGAAAACCTAACTTTTGAACCCCTGTCCACAAAATGATGAGTAATGACTCGTTTTAGGGGTTTAGAGATGTGTAGAACCGATTTCTGTAATCATTTTTGCAATATAAGGTCATCTTCAGGTCAAATCCAAGATGGCCGCCATATGCCATCTTGAAAAATTGACTTTTGTTCCCATTGCCTCAGAATGACGAGTAATACCTCTATTTAGGGGTTTTGGGGTGTGCAGAATCCATTTCTGCTTTCTATTTTGCAATATAATGTCATCTTCAGGTCAAATCCAAGATGGCCGCCATATGACGCCATCTTGAAATATCAATTGTTGAACCTTTTGCCCCAGAATCATGAATAATAACTCTATTCATTAGTCATTTGGTATGTTGATTCAATTCATGCAGTTATTTTGCACAAAGGATAATCTTCAGATCAAATCCAAGATGGCCGCCAACCGCCATCTTGAAAAATTATAGTCCAAGGCTTATACGTGTTAGAAGTAATGTAAAGGGATTTCAGTAAGAATACTCATTTCTTTTATTAATTCTCAAGTTCAAGGTCAAGGTGAAGTTACATCTTAGATGTCAGATTTCACATTAATTGCTCAAGTTAGAATGAATCATCTTTAGGTTTGGGCTATGATCCATTTCGAGTCTATTTTTATTTTTTTTAAGGTCCATCCATACCTTTGTACTGAAGAGGCTTTTAGGGTCTTATTTGAATTTGAAAGTTTTTTATCAATATTATTTTCTAAATCAATGTGTCCAATGATTGGTAGGCATCAGTTTGCCATAAAAGACGATGGTGTAGCGCTAGGCCTTACATTTTCGAGAGTGACTATAGAGCTCCACTCTAGAGTGGCAGTCTCTAGAGCAAATTTTTACAGATGAAGGAGGATGGCGCTGAGACACGTTTATATAGAGATGCTGTCCTAGCCTTCCTCCTAGGCCTTTGGTCTGCCAATTTAGCATTCCGATTATTTTCTGACGTCTTGACCCCTGTACTAAGTAGCTCTCCATAGAATGGCGACTATCATCTACACCTTCATAAGTGTTACTGTCTATGCCGGCAAGTTTTATGTCACGTTTGCAGGTGTCTTTGTAACGGAGGTGGGATCTACCGATGGGGTGAGACCAATCACACAGCTCACCTTACCTTGGCGAATCCAAGAAGGGATTTGCCAAGGTTTCATGCGGCAAATATGCCCCAACCACCTGAGGTGCCTTTGACTAAGGAGCGAGAATAAGCTTTTGATGCCAGCACGTACGCTGAAGGGCCTCTGTATTTTTCACTTTGTCCTGCCATTTAACGTGCATGATTCGTCCGAGGCAGCTGACATGGAAGGTGTTTAGCCACTTTTCTTGGTCGGCGTACGTTTTCCAGGACTTACTTCCGTGCAGGAGCTTGGCCATGACTGTGACAGATTTTACAATCCCGATGCTTATCTGCTTGTCCTGTGAAAGGGGGCAAGAGACATATAGTCGGTCCAAGGTAGGTGAGGAGTTCACCACAACCAGACGAGTGTGTGCTGTTGATATACATATCTGGAGGACAGTCGGTGCCTTGAGTCTATCAGGATTTCTGACTGTCTCAAAGGCTGATGGATGATCCAAACCCCTTACATGCACATTACAGGCAGCTGTTATGTATGACTAGGTCTTGTATTCCCACTTCTTGAGAGGCAGGGGCGACATCGTTCCCGTAAAACATTTCACGAATGAGAAAAATCCTGACCTTGAAAGAGTCTTGGGTAGCCTACCTTCTGCAGGAGGCTAATGAGTGCACTCCTGCTGACCAAATCAATGGCTCTTGTCAGGAGGAAAAGTCCAATAATAATTATAAAGGAAGTTAATAAGTGAACTAATTTTTTTGAAAAAAAATTGCGGAGAAATCACTTTTTAATTCAAATAATATTTTAAAGTCATTTCACCGTAAAAGTATGGTTGCACAGAAATAAAAAAGGATCAAAACTCCCGGACGTAAGCATCGGACAGTAATTTTTCAAGATGGCGGTTGGCGGCTATCTTGGATGATCTGAAGATTATCCTTTGTGCAAAATAACTGCATGAATTGAATCAACATACCAAATGACTAATGAATAGAGTTATTATTCATGATTCTGGGGCAAAGGGTTCAACCATTTATATTTCAAGATGCCATGGCGTCATATGGCGGCCATCTTGGATTTGACCTGAAGATGACATTATATTGCAAAATAGAAAGCAGAAATGGATTCTGCTCACCCCAAAACCCCTAAATAGAGGTATTACTCGTCATTCTGGGGCAAGGGGAACAAAAGCCAATTTTTCAAGATGGAATATGGCGGCCATCTTGGATTTGACCTGAAGATGACCTTATATTGCAAAAATGATTACAGAAATCGGTTCTACACATCTCTAAACCCCTAAAACGAGTCATTACTCATCATTTTGTGGACAGGGGTTCGAAAGTTAGGTTTTCAGGATGGCATCTGGCGGCCATTTTGGATTTATGCAAATTAGCAAAATTGCCCAAACGGCAACTTTGGGCAACCAAGCTGAATTTGTTCTAGGACCTCATAGGAACATGGATCAAGAAAAAAACTTCATCGGAAAGAACATTTCTAGGTTCGGAAAATGTCAAATCGACTATTAGGAAGATCCTTGGTAAAAGTTTGCGTTCAGATCCCTTTATGATCGCTCTCCTGCGTCTCTTTTACATGGGTGTCGATCGGTATTCTTGGTTGGGGGGGGGAAGATTGGCACAAATGTTCTTGTGAGTGGATGGAGTGATTTCAACATTACCCCCACTAAAATCACAAGTTAGGACATTTGGGAGTGGTTGATATCCACGGTGTTCTTGGAAATTCCTTCATTGTTGCATTGTACTGTACTTATTTAATTTTTTTGGAAAATTCAATTTGTGTTACAAGTAAGCCAAACTCATACGAAAGAAAAAATGACAAAAATTGACTGGGCCATTTTTATTGAGCATGATGTATGCAACTTCTCTCTTAAATCTGAGAAAAGTTATTTGTACTTTTTTAAGATCTACCCCTCTGGGATTTACGTCCATGGGATTTTCCTCGTTTATCTTGTCACCCTTTTACTCCCGTTTATTTTTCCACCCTTTTGAATTAATTGATTTATTACAATTTATCTATTCACCACTGGCGGGATGGAACACTGTATCAACAAAAGTTGGGGTTTTTTTGGTCCTTTTATGTCATGTGTTAAAAATATCATATACATAAACATTTCATTCTTTTTCATCTTGAACCTCCACCCATCTGTTTAAAAGTCCTAGAAAAGAACGTTTCTATTTAATAACGATATACACAAATTGCGAGAGAAACAAACTGACTGATGGCATACTATAATCATCACTATAATCATGATCAAACTTTTCATTTTTTCTTCATTATTATAATTTTTCTACCCTAATTTATTTTTATTTTTTTATTTTATTTATTTTTTTTTTTTGGGGGGGTGATAATACAGGCCACCCCGCACAATTGAAATATTGGGGATATACCCCCCCATGATCGACACCTATGCTCTTTTACCAATCCACTTCTTTCTTCTCTATCCTCCCTCCCCCTTTCCTTTGGGAGGGTCAATGAGCCAGTATACAGTAAGCTACGCTAGCGCCTCGCTCCTAGTTAAGCACGCCAAGCTATGAAGGGAAAATGCGCATAAAAGAGCTACAATCCACATGAATGAAAATCAAACTCGGCCCTAATTGCCCTTCTCTGGGATTCTCGTATCTCTTTTAGTCCTGGAGTACTTTCAGATCCATGACATTAGATTCCGAAAGTAAGCCGTATTGAGCAATCCTTTGCTTCGTCATTCACGTCTGATAGTCAACGACTCAACGTGTCTGAATCCTTATTCACGTACGATACAATCATGGAGCTATAGCTCAATGTAATATTCTCGTCCTGTGTGTGCTATCGCTAATAGTGGATTATATGTGAAACTAATGCAGAGCGCAAGCATATCGCTAGCCGCCTAGCATCGGCTCATTGAGCTTGCACGCACCGTTCGATGTTTGCTTTCTACTCAGCTCCACACACAGTACTGCACTCAGTTGATACGGGGATTTCTTGATACTGCGCATGCGCCATGACGTACTTCATCAATATGCATGAGGTCGTAATGAATATGCACGATTCGAACGGTGTTCTAATATCAATTTATTTCTTAACCCTAAAGGGCGTAGGCCTAAGTAAGTACGGTTAACCGAGACGGTGATGATATATGTTTCCCCCTCAATATAATGAAAATAGAAAAGTTATGCAAGTTTCTTTTCCGTGATAAAATAGAGCAATAATATAGGTATTTAATGAATGCAATAATTTCAAAATTGATTCATTGCCCTTGTCTGAGATCAACCAATCATACACTACACCTTTAAGTTATGCTGTCATTTCAAAAACTTAACCTTTGGTTAAGATTTGGTGTTGACGCCGCCGCGGTCGGAATAGCAGCGCATACATGTATAGTCTCACTCTGCTATGCAGGTGAAAAAAAATAAAAAAAAAAACATCCCAGAGAGCAAAAGATATTAACATACCAGGTTGAATCAAGAACATACCATATTAACATACCAGGTTGAATCAAGAGCAAAAGATATTAACATACCAGGTTAAATCAAGAGCAAAAGATATTAACATACCAGGTTAAATCAAGAGCAAAAGATTTTAACATACCAGGTTGAATCAAGTACATCCCATATTAACATACCAGGTTGAATCAAGAGCAAAATATATTAACATACCAGGTTCAATCAAAGAAATGATGAATTCCATCATCCCTCCATCGCATCCTGTCATTGTCACATTGGTTTCATCTATAATCAGGATCTGATAGTGGACAAGTGACTCAGCAGCATCCAGAGTCTCATTTCTCAAGAGAAGATAACTTCCATCAGTGATCTCTCCGGTGATGTTTGTAATAGTTATAGAGTCAAATGTGTTTTCAGTGTAGATGTTGAAGACAGAGTTCGGTCTTACTGAGTAATCACCAGGTTGTGGAAATACTGCTGTTTGACTGCATAGAGGGTCTAATAATAAATAAAGAGCAATAATAGGTCATTCTACACGGCTACGCCATACATATTCAGACATGAATATTTTATTGTGTAGTAATTCCTATGCCCAAGTTCAATTGATAAAAAGTTGATCCTCAATCACTCTTATTCAGCTCGATGCAACCTGGGGCCCGTCTAACAAAGAGTTGCGATTGATCCGATAAATTGTAACTATGGAAAGCCAGCAAAGTCAACATATGAAATGCATGTTTGTTCAAGAATTGTTCTCAATATGAAAGTATATCCATAAAGTCATTAATTTCTTGACAATTTGGTGTGTTATCCTTTGTTTACAAGGGATATTTTGCACATTTCCTGAACAAAGTTATGACACTATTGGATTTCCATGGTTACGATTGATTGGATCAATCATAACTATTAATAAGACGGGGCACTGCAGGTGTGCAAATACAATTTTGAAAATGGTAATGACAAAATACAATACTATCTACAAAATGAAAAACATTAATATTGAGTACATACTCCCAATATCTCAGATATTTATTTCCCAGTGACATAGAGTTACATTATCCCACACTGATCTGAACTCATGTACAGAAAATTTATGTCTAATTAATCCACATATTCAAATCTTAATAGGATGAATGGAAATCTAGCTGACATTATGGGCATTCTGTCAGAGATGACAAGATAAATTGGAAAAAGGAAATGTGAGGCTTGGATTATCAATAATAACAATACAGGGTTTCCAGCTTTTCAAGAAAACAAAATTCCCTGACTTTTCCCTGATAAAGTTTAAAATTCCATGATAATTATTCAAACCCATTCCAAGTTTTGCATGTTTTCTCAGTCTTTACAGTAAATTGCATGTATTTTCAGTATAAAGACAATAATTTAAAACAAACTAATACTATTACACAGTCAGGCATGTAATGGCCTCCCTTCTCCCAATACAGCCATCCTTTCCTCACCCTATACAAAGAGAGGTTGATTCAAGCCAATACTAGTATCATAGACCCCTGTTACATCTGAGAGATTGCCTACATGTACATGTACCTCGGGCCGGCCCAGGGCCTACCTCCGGTCATAAAGAAATCAGATGTAAACATCCCAAACCTACCTCGGGCCGCCTTTTAGCGAACCTAACCGAGACCACATCCAGAGGTAGTCTCGGGTAGGTATCAGGCCCAGGTCCACCAATTCGTAGATGTAAACGCACACAAGCTTTCGAACCTATCTCGCTCTGTTCGTCAGCTGTCAAATTAATTTTAAACGTATCCTTTTCAAGTCGATCATATCTTCAACGACTGCTTGGATCATCAGCATTCTTCCAGAATTGCTTACGACTTTCCCGAATCAGGGAATACACATTAATATTCTTCATAACGTATCCGAGGGTCTGTACTTTTCGGGGTTTTAATATCTAGAAATAACAACTAGCGTACGCTATTCGATCGTAACCAAATGATGAGCTAGCAGCCGACGAGTGTAACGAAATGTAAACAACTTCAATTCACGCACAAATTATTCATAGCCTAGATCGAGAGCGCCCTTTGGTGTCAGCAATCGAAAACCGCTCAAAACCGTACCGATAGGGGAAGGAATGAACGCTGTGATGTAAGCAGACCACATTTCGGGCTCGGTCCGTTCGCGAAGCTAATCCACCAATAATCCAGTCAAGTTGCAAGTGGACTCGGTCGGGTCTCGGGTAAAAAAACTTTCAGATGTAACAGGGGTCATTGTTTAAAGTTAGAGGCCCTAATTAGGTCATGTGCTACAGCTACCAGTACTTGTACTACAGTCAAAGAGGTTATACTAAAAAACACCATAACCAGTCATTTAATGGATGTTGTTTTGATATGCAACAAAATAGAACAGTCTCAATGACAACCATGCTATCGACTTTTGGGTAGGTTAAAATTCCCTAATTTTTCCTCATTTGGAGCATTTTTTCAATTTGAGGTATTTTCTATCTGATTTTTCCCTGACTGGAAAAAAGTAAAATATTTTTCTTTGATGGGCTGGGAACCCTGCAATAGTACATTAAAGAGAAATGCCAGTAGTTGCAGTAAACACTGATTTCATGAGAAAGTCTGTAAAACCAGGCTTAATTGTCAGAATATCATTGAGGATCTAGATCTGGTACAGTTACATACATTGAACTTTGTGAAATCTTGAAATCTACGCTGAAAAATGTTCACACTGAAGATCACCAACACAGATAGGCACATGTGGGACAGTGTAGTAATATTGCTGGAATAGAGACCCGACAGAAGTGACCGAATCCGCGCTTATTTTGCTTATTTCTCAGCAATTACACAATTTCTTCCAGAATCCTTTGGCACATATTTTTTATTCATACAAACAGACACTTGGGTGGTCATTATATTAGATTCTGTCAAAAGTCATTTTGAGATCGTTACCAAAACTGGAATTTATCTTTTAATAGCATTTTCAAATGACTAATTCCCCCATACATATCATCTTTCATATTCATATGACATCTCAAGACCTCAGAAACATTTGTATCTTTTTTAAATGGATGACATATTTTTTTAGATTAACATCAACATTTGCAATTCTTTTCGTCAGAAACTTCTCTGACACTAAATGGTATTTTCAATATGCTGATAGAACATTGATTATTAAAGGTGATTTGGATTAATTCATTAAATCATTGTATGGAGAATACTCCAGCCATTTCATCCCCCTCCCCTCTCTCTCTCCTCGGTTTATTTCCAATTCGTCTAACGCCAATTCATCCAACTGTCAACTCGTCTACTTTCTTTTGGTCTACCATCAATTCGTCCACTCACCACATGGTCAACTTTCATATAGTCTAATGCCATTCCGGCTGATAACCAGTTGGTCCAATAGCCATTTCGTCCATATACCATTTGTTCTAATTAAACTGAAGTGTTAATTGTGAAAAATGAATGAAAAGAAAATGGGTATAAGACAGACTGGTTATTAGACAAAACGGTAATAAACGAACTGGTGATAAGACAAAGTAATGGTTGGACCAAATGGTTATTGGACTAAATGGTTGTTAGACAAAAATTTGATGGACCAAATGGCATTAGACTAAATGAAGGTAGCCCATGTGGTGAGTGGACGAAGTTGGTAGTAGACGAATTGTCAATTTACCCTCTTCTCCTCCTCCCCATTCCCCTTCTCCATTGTGAAAGGCAGAAAAATAAGACATACCTCGACTAACGTTACACGAGCTGAATCCATAGGCATTATCAGGTGTGGTGACCATATAGCCATTATTGTGGCTCTCTAAATCCTTAATTGGAGACCCTTCGATAGTATCCTGAACATCAGAAAAAAAACATATATTTTGATAATTAGACACAGAAATATGTGGGTTTTACAGGAAAGCAACCATATCAATAATTTTAAATATAACAAATATTGTATACAAGTGGAATGCCTCTGGCTGTCTCACCTGCATCACGCGGTTCAATATAGCAGCAGTGCTGACTTTGAATACTACTCTAACTCGCACAAGATGTTCAGTGATACATGGTTACTCTTACATGTATGTCCACTTTTTATGAATTAGACCAATTAACTTACAGAGATGATGGTTATTCAACAAAAAAACCAACATGGCCAAAGTTCATTGACCTTACATGACCTTTGACCTTAATCATGTGACCTGAAACTCGCACAGGATGTTCAGTGATACTTGATTACTCTTATGTACAAGTTTCATGAATCAGATCCATAAACTTTCAAAGTTATGATGGTAATTCAACAGATACACCCGATTCGGCCAAAGTTCATTGACCTTTGACCTTGGTCATGTGACCTGAAACACTCACAGGATGTTCAGTGATACTTGATTACTCTAATGTCCAAGTTTAATGAACTAGACCAATAAACTTTCAAAGTTATGATGGTAATTCAACAGATACCCCCGATTCAGCAAAAGTTCATTGACCCTAAATGACCTTTGACCTTAATCATGAGACCTGAAACTTGCACAAAATGTTCAGTGATGCTTGATTACTATTATGTCCAAGATTCATGAATCAGATCCATAAACTTTCAAAGTTATGATGGGAATTCAACAGATATCCCCAATTCGGCCAAAGTTCATTGACCCTAAATGACCTTTGACCTTGGTCATGTGACGTGAAACTCATGCAGGATGTTTAGTGATACTTGATTAACCTTATGTCCAAGTTTCATGAACTAGGTCCATATATTTTCTAAGTTATGATGACATTCAAAAACTTAACCTCAGGTTAAGATTTCGATGTTGGTTCCTCCAACATGGTCTAAGTTCATTGACCCTAAATGACCTTTGACCTTGGTCATGTGACATGAAACTCTAATAGGATGTTCAGTAATACCTGATTAACCTTATGGCCAAGTTTTATTAACTATGTCCATATACTTTCTAAGTTATGATGTCATTTCAAAAACTTAACCTCAGGTTAAGATTTGATGTTGACGCCGCCGCCGCCGCCGCCGCCGCCGCCGCCGTCGGAAAAGCGGCGCCTAAAGTCTCACTCTGCTTCGCAGGTGAGACAAAAACTATTTCATGAGTCATGTTACGAAGAGTGTCACTGGGGCGAGTACATAATACGCCGCCTGTAACATGGAGAATGGAGTTATTCGTCAAGAAAAGTAGATGGTAGCGACCTGACCTTTGACCTTCATACCTCAAAATCAATAGAATTCCTGGGATCTATGCTAGTACCATACACACCAAATTATATAAGCATAGGTTAAGTTAACTGAAGCTATCGCGTTTACAAGGACTTCAGAAGCGTCTGATGAAAACATGTCACTGTGACCTTGACATTTGAGTTTTGACCTCAAAGTCAACAAACTTTCTTGGATCCATGCTAGTATCATTCACATCTAAATACATGTATAAGAGCCTACATTTAGGTTAAGCTAAACTGAAGTTAATGCAGTAGTTGGTAGCGACCTGACCTTTGACCTTCATACCTCAAAATCAATATGCTTCCTGGGATCCGTGCTAGTATCATACACACCAAATTATATGAGCCTACATGTAGGCCAAGTTAAAGTGAAGTTATGTTTACAAGGAAAAGTTAACGGACGGACAGATGGGCAGACAGACAGACAGACAAGATGGATGCCGAGTGTGATACCATATTACGTCGTGAACAAACGCATTATATAAAGAAATGATGAAGTTCAATGTACATGTACATCTACATGTAGCAAATGAGTACAGTTTCATCAGTAACTAAAGTAATTTTATTACCGTTAAATGTGTTTTCACACTGACAACAAATTTCTACAACGATTCAATAATATCTCCCGTAAATCTAAACATCAGAAGTAACTGAATGCATGTAGAATAGCAAACAAGTAGATAGCCCCTGACAGTCCAGCCAGGGGGCTGTTTCACAAAGCTTTTTATAAGAATGATTTTAAGAACTGGTGATCCTTTCTTGTGTGTTAATGATATTCACTGATTATTGGTGATGATTTAGTGCCTAAGATTAGGTTACCGATCTTTAAGCCGCTCTTTCCTCATGAACAGCTTTATGAAACACCCTCCTGCAGTGTTGACTATTTGATATTGAAATATAAATAACTTTTATTTTTCAAAAATCTTATCATTGAATTTAAAATTACTAATCCATTGGCCAATAACATACTAAGTTCATTGACCTTGAATGACCTTTGACCTTGATCATGTGACCAAAGACTCATGGAAGATTATCAGCGATACCAAATAACTCTTATTTCCAAATTTCATGAACTAGATCCATACTTTCAAGGTTATGATGAACATTTCAAAGACGCTTGGTTAAGATTTTGATGTCAAAGATGGTCAAAGTTCATTGACCATATATGACCTTTGACCTTGGCCACATGACCTGCAACAGGACATTCAGTGATACTTGATTACCCTTATGTCCAGGTTTCATGAAATATGTCTATATACTTTCTAAGTTAAATCAATTTAAAAAAAATAACCTTGGTTAAGATTTCAATGTTGATGCTGCCATCACAGCGAGACAACAAGTAAGATTAATATGAACATGTATCTTTATTTCATTGAATAAGAAAGATATGAGAGAAAAAATATTAATAACATAAGACCACTAACCTCAAATTACCTTGAACTAGATTCAGCAACAAGTTAACACAGGTTAAGCTTCTTTATACTGATACCACAACCATGTGACTTTTGACCTTATGTCCAAGTTACACAAAAAAAGTCCTTACTCTTTTTAATATTTAAAAGTCTTACATGAAAAAGAAACACAAGAAGAATAGAAAGAAAAATGGAAGAGAGGGGGAAAAAAGAAAAGGAAAAGAAAAAAGAAATCATGATGAAAAATGCTCAAGCACATTATACAGAGTAAATAGGGAATGAACATAATATGGTCTGTATTCAGGCTAAATCAGCCGTATAACATACTGTATGCATCTTTCCTTTGACCAACAAGTGAAAGATATTCTTTCAATATCTTCTTGAAATAAAAAAAAGTTTGAACAAGCCTCAACACTAACAATGTTTAAAAATGGAGCAACCTCGTGAACTGGGACTTTGGAGAAATAATGCCATGTATTCCTACCGAATAAGATTGAATAAAGGTTGGTTGTCAATGACTCCATTATCAAACGAGATAAAGCTCCATACAAACTTACATTCAGATGACATGGGTCACCTAGATCTCCACTGGAAGTAGAAATATTAAACTGGTACAGACATCCCCTTTCTGTAAGATATAAGATGGAAAGATCAATGAATAAATGATTTCCATTTTTATTTTAGAAATTAATCAGAATGCTCAGTAGTGAGGATATTATCTACTAACAAGCTATATTTACCTATGCCATCTCATCAAATTGCTATTCATTACCCTGACTCAAATAGCCACCGGTAAAAACTCCCCAAAAGAGGCTAATTGCAATCAGGTAGCCTGGGAAACCCGTCATGGAACGAGACCCATAAAACCCGCTCACCGCATATAAGCCTCCTCTTTCATTGCCAAGGAGGGACGAAGTCTGCTCGGGAGGACTGGTGGGGAGTTAAAGGTAAACAGCTTGTTAGTAAATAATATGCTCACTACTGAGCATTCTGATTAACCACCGGTACACTGTGCTATACTTACCTATACCATCTCATCGAATTGCTAGAATAGCATGGAAAAAACTGGAGGAGGGGCAGAAATGAGACCCTTCATAGACATGTTAGCATAACAACAATAAAGAGACTGATTGACTATAGAAAGAAGTAGTCTCCCAACTAGAGAAGCCGCTCTAGGAATAAAGGGGTATAAATATCATCAACCTCGATAATGAAATATATCAACTGGAAGGATAAGTAATAAGATACAAAGGTATTAGAGTCCAATAGGCTGCCTGGAGGATCTCCTCCATAGAGGTACCCTAAAAGAGCGCCCAAGATGCTGCTATGCCCCGTGTATCATGAGATCTAATGGACCCTGATAATATTGCGTCCACTCCACCTGACCTGATCCCCTGCACTAACAGGGCTGTGAGGTTCTATTGAACTAATGAACAATTGGTGGGAAGTGCGAATACACTTAGTCCTATCAATGTACCACTTTAAAGCACGTAAGGGACATCATAACCTATCTTTGGAAACTGACGAGAGATTGCTAATGGCTGGAAGAACAATTTCACAGGGTTTAGAGGTTTCTTTTTTATTCTTAGCTAGGAAACCTGCTCAAGGGATCAAGCGGACTCCGTCCTCCCAACGAATATGACCCGGCCATACCGTGAGTGCATGAAGCAAATTACGTCTTTGACCTGAAGCTATAGCCAACATGAAGGCTGTCTTAATGGACACATCAAGGATGGAGCATTTATGCATGGGTTCAAAGGGGGATTTGGCTAGGGCCCGAAGGACCCTTGGAAGGTCCCATTTGGGGAAGAGTCTTCGGCTAGTAGGATTCTGTAAGAAAAAGGATCTTGTTAGTCTGGCAAGGACAACTGAATTTGAGAAGCCTGAATGAATGGCTGCTATGGCTGACCTGTAACCCCATATGGAGGAGACTGATAAACCTTCGTCAAATAATAGAAGAAATCTGCTATCTTACCTAAAGAGGCAGAGGTTGGATCAATCTGTATTTAAACTGCCACACCACCGGAAGTAACTCTGGAGTCTAGGATCATAAGTGTTCCTGGTGGAGGATCGCAGGAATCTAGAGGGCATGTCTACAGCTCTCTCGAAAAGGCCCGCTTTAGTTGCTGATTTCCTGAGATGGGCCAGAGTGTTAGGCAAAGCCTTTCCGGATTTGGGTAATAAGTGTCTATCCCCGGTTGTTTCAGGAGGTCCACCAGTGGCGGTAGACATTTTGGAGTCCCCACCAGGAGATCTGTAAGTGTTGTGAACCATGGTCTCCTCGGCCACCAAGGTGCAATGAGGAGAACGTAAGCTTCTACCTTCCTCACTTACTCCAGCACTTGAGGTATTATGGGAAAGAGTGGAAAGGCATAATCCAGGATCCCCTTCCATGGGATTGTTAGGGAGTCTGTCGCAAAGGCTAAGGGATCTTGATGCTTTGTGCAATAAATCGGGAGCTGCTTGTTCAGGGCTGATGGAAATAAATCTACCTGAGGCTGGTCGCCCTGACTGTAGATTCTCTCCATGATGATGTGATTGAGTTGCCATTCTGATGGGAGATAACTTCTCCGAGAGAGGAAGTCTGCTATGTAATTCTCTTTCCCTGGGATGTGGCAAGCCTTTAGGTTATGCGAATGTTCTGGCACCATGCTAGAATTTCCAATGTTAGGAAGCAGAGAGTAGGTGACCTTGTCCCTCCTTCCCTGTTTATGTAGGAGACCACTGTGCTGTTGTCTGATTTCATCAGAATGCACTGGTTGGCAACTTAGGGGAGGAAGGCAAGTAGAGCTAGTTGAACCGCCTTCATTTCTACAGCATTGATATGCTGTGTTGAATCTCTTTCTTGCCATTGGCCGGAGGCTTTGAATTTCCCCGTGTGCTCCCCAAACCAGCTTTGAAGTATCGGTCATTAGGGTGAGTGTTGGTTTCGGGTTCTGAGTTTGCTTCCCTTGGTTCAGAAATCGACATGCTGACCACAGATGAATTTCGTGCATCATCGCATCTGTCATGGGAACAAGATGGTCCATGGTGTGAATTCTGGGCTTGAAGTGTCTCAGGAAGTGCAGTTGGAATGGCCTCATATGTCGTCTGCACTGCGGGATTAGATCCACTAGGCTTGCTAATAGGCCTCGGAAAATTTGCCAAGTTCTGGCTGGCGAGTTTGAGTTTATGTAGAGCTCTGCACCTACTGACTGAATCCTCTTTATTCTGTGAGGGGGAGGACGAACTCTTAAGTTTGGGATGGATGTTATTGCCCCTAGAAACTCTGGTGATCATGTTGGTGTGAACCTCGATTTTTCTTTGTTGATCAGAAACCCTAGATCCCAAGCTAGCTTTCGGACAATGCTTACGTTTTAGGCAAGAGTAGTCCTGGAAGGGCCAAGGAGGAATTAGTAATGCCTCGCCATCTTAATTCTGCGGCGAGGACTCTCACCAGTCGGGAAAATATCTTTGGGGCAGGGTTTAGGCCAAACGAAGGGGCTATGAACTAGTAGCAAACGTCTCCTACATGTACTTTGAAGCCAAAAAACTTGCAGGCCTCTGGGGCTATTGGGATATCATAGTAAGCGTCTCTAAGGTCCATGGTGACTGCCCATTGGTTGGGTTTTATCAGAGGTAGGATGGTTGTAAGGGATTCCATTCTGAATTTCTGATCTGGAAGGAGTTCGTTTACCTTCTTTAGGTTGATTATCATACGGAAACCCCCGGAGCGTTTCTTTACCAGGACAAGTGGAATGCCTCTGGCCGTCTCACCTGCATCACGCGGTTCAATATAGCAGCAGTGCTGACTTTGAAAACTACTCTAACTCGCACAAGATGTTCAGTGATACATGGTTACTCTTATGTCCAAGTTTAATGAACTAGACCAATAAACTTTCAAAGTTATGATGGTAATTCAACAGATACCCCCGATTCGGCCAAAGTTCATTGACCCTAAATGACCTTTGACCTTAATCATGAGACCTGAAACTTGCACAAAATGTTCAGTGATGCTTGATTACTATTATGTCCAAGTTTCATGAATCAGATCCATAAACTTTCAAAGTTATGATGGGAATTCAACAGATACCCCCGATTCGGCCAAAGTTCATTGACCCTAAATGACCTTTGACCTTAATCATGAGACCTGAAACTTGCACAAAATGTTCAGTGATGCTTGATTACTATTATGTCCAAGTTTCATGAATCAGATCCATAAACTTTCAAAGTTATGATGGGAATTCAACAGATATCCCCAATTCGGCCAAAGTTCATTGACCCTAAATGACCTTTGACCTTGATCATGTGACCTGAAACTTGCACAATATGTTCAGTGATGCTTGATTACTATTATGTCCAAGTTTCATGAATCAGATCCATAAACTTTCAAAGTTATGATGGGAATTCAACAGATATCCCCAATTTGCCAAAGTTCATTGACCCTAAATGACCTTTGACCTTGGTCATGTGACGTGAAACTCATGCAGGATGTTCAGTGAAACTTGATTAACCTTATGTCCAAGTTTCATGAACTAGGCCCATATATTTTCTAAGTTATGATGACATTTCAAAAACTTAACCTCAGGTTAAGATTTCGATGTTGATTCCTCCAACATGGTCTAAGTTCATTGACCCTAAATGACCTTTGACCTTGGTCATGTGACATGAAACTCTAATAGGATGTTCAGTAATACTTGATTAACCTTATGGCCAAGTTTTATTAACTAGGTCCATATACTTTCTAAGTTATGATGTCATTTCAAAAACTTAACCTCAGGTTAACATTTGATGTTGACGCCGCCGCCGCCGTCGCCGTCGGAAAAGCGGCGCCTATAGTCTCACTCTGCTTCGCAGGTGAGACAAAAACGGGGAAGAGGATGAGGGACCTGTGGTCTGGGACTGTTATGATAGCTCCTTTCTGGAGAAGGGACTGTATTTCTGACCGGAGAAGCCTCTCGGCGTGAAGGATCCCTTGGTATGGGGGTCTGTTGTTGAAAACGGGAAGGATGAATTACTCTTGGGAAATTTGGATTGTATCCTGACCTTATTATCTCTAGAACAAATTTGTCTTCGGTTATCTTTCCCCAGTTCTGCAAGCAAAGAAATAGTCTTCCCCCTACTGGGACTTGCTGAAGGTGGGGAAGGACCCGTGTTTGATTGTCAAAATTCCTGGTTAAGAGTGGGGGCCCTGAATTTGGTCCGCTGAAAGTGGGCCTGGCAGCCCCCGTCCCCCACCCCATGGTTTCCTATGACTTTCCCAGCGGCCCCTTTCATTCCTGGCGTCGCCACCAGAGCAAGGGAAAAAGGAGAGGGATGACCCCTTATGTTCCATGTAGGTCTGGAGCTAGAGCTAGCAAAAGGGGGTCTCTGGGCCTGGCCCTGGGCTGGTCTAGTGCCCGGCAGACTAGGTCTACTCGAGGAGAGCTTATAAAATGTCTTGTCAGCTGTGGTGCTGGCTGAAATAGACTTGTCCAATAAATCTTGAAAGTTTCCATGAAACAAGTCCTTATCTTCACAAGGAAGCTTATTGAGAAGTCTGGCTGCCCCTTTCTCGATCTTGAGAGCATCTACAACTTTAGCCCTCCTTGCCCTTGTGCATAGCAGTGTTGATCTTGCTGCGTGCTCATACTGGAGATCAGCGATCTTTGTGAGTGACACTAACAATAAGTTCTTGTCATCGGTAGAGACTCCAAGCCGCTCAGCCTAGAGTGGTTAACAGGGTCCCCTGGTACATCGCGAGTCTCATACCGCTCCGGGCGGCCGTGTCCAACGCTGCTAGCTGATAGTCGGCTGAGCGGTAACCAGTGCCGCGGAGAGGGTTACGGCCCGATCTAGACTTCCTCGCTCCTGAGCGGCAAACCGATAATCCTTCGAGACTTCTTTACTGATCGGTTTAAGCCCAGAATGTTGCTTATCTAGGCCCCGAAAGCAGGATTTATACGGAGCATCTATCTTGATCGCAGGACTGACTTCATCCGAACGACTAAGGGACGAGTTCAGGCAGAAGATTGAATTCTCTCACTCAGTTTCCGAAGTTGAGGGCAGTATTTAGTCAAGACGAGGGCTGACTGATGCCTGTTCCCACTAGCTGGAGTATCGCGTTTGTGTATGCCAGAACGCTCTCTCATAACCCTAATGGTGATTCTCCTTGGTCAAATCCCATATGCTGGGCAGCTTGCAGGGTAAGTTCGGGGCTGCTATGAGAATTTGATGGGGAGAAATCGCCCCAATCTCTTCTGCTAGATGTAACAGGTTGGTGGTAATCAAATTCCGAATCAGAATCTCCCACAATGGAAAACTCCTTTTCTCTACGGCTAGTACGAGGTGAGATATCATTAGCCCCCACTCCACGACCAGTACGAGGCGATCTAGACCTTTCTCTAGGTCTAGAATGAGTCGAGTTTTCATAAGCCCGTTGTCTTGAGCGGCAAGTCCAGTGGGTCGGGATGGGTCAATGGCCGCGCCCGCTGGGGGAGGATCGCTTGCCTCGGCGGGGTCTGGCAATGAATGGACTGACCGGTCACACTCCAGGCCAGTCGGCTCTTCTTCTGAATTACAGAGGGTTGTAGTGGGTTGTTAATTCGAGCCTGATTGTCATTAGAACACGAGTGGTCATCGCGAGGCCTCTTCTTGCCCATCCTACTCTTTGATGAGGAGCTACCCCGATCGGAAGGAGTGTAAATAGTCTTTTCCGATTTATCCGTACCCTTGTCTACCTCCCGCCTATGGGACTGGGTGTCTGATTGTGTAGGGTCATTGGACGGCGTTGTCTTGGCCAGGTTATTAGTGTTAGGGTTCTTGTTCTTCAGCTTTGTCTTGGCTGTCATATCATCTTTACTATTATTATAATTTCTTGGCTTTGTCTTGGCCCAGATATTGGCCCTTGGCTTTGTCTTGACTGACTTATTCTCCCCTTTATTGAGGTCTCTTGGGTTGGGGGAGGCTTGGGAATTATTTATGTTTATGTCAGTTTTTTTCTTCAGACATCGTGATTCATAAAGAAAGGCACAGAAGCGCTGTGGCTAAACATTTCAATTGTACTTAGCGACATCGCAGAAATGAAAGGGGAAGCTTATATGCGGCGTGCGGGTTTTATGGGTCTCGTTCCGTGACAGGTTTCCCAGGCTACCTGATTGCAGTTAGCCTCTTTCGGGGAGTTTTTTACCGGTGGCTATTCAAGTCGGGGTACCGAATAGCAATTTGATGAGATGGTACAGGTAAGTAAAGCGCAGTGTAGTAAATATCCAGGGGTGTTTGACACCGTCAATAATAGACCCAGGCTGTGTTTCACATAGGGCAGTATAAAGAAAATGCATGATCTGTATTATAGGTGTTATCACTCAGCAATGGGTCCCTGACAAAAATATGATTGTATCCAGCACATTATTTGAAAGGAATTGATTCGTGAAAATATCATGAAAAATTCCTCTGATGAAATAGACCCTTGAGAAAAATTAATTCATACATTACACTTAACCCTCTCACATTTTCCACCTCACCTTTACTGATCACACAGTCTATCCATCAGGCCTTCAAGCCCTAATGCATGACGACGTTGCCTGTTTCGCTTTTTTGAGTAGCTCCTTGGAGTGCACAGTAGAATGGCATGGCTTGTTATTACAGTGGTCAGCAACACTGAGTGGCAAACTATGTTCAACAATGAATTCAGTCATCAAAACCTCTGCATTAATTACACTCATATCCGAATCTACCATGAAGTAACTGTTTTATGACCTTCCACTGGTTGCCTCATTAGTGGCTTGATGCTTTTTGTCTTGATATGTTTCTCAATGTCATGGAGTCTACTGTGACTGATGCAGAAATCGGAGGAAAAGCATTTGCAAAATGCATAGTGAACTCCCAGTTAAGAGCTTGTCAATACAGGAAATATTGAAAGCATCACAGCCCGACAGCCAACGTCACCATGTAAACCATTTCTCAAGCTAGGCTATGCTAGCACAGCTCAGCCACTGAACATAGCACAGCTCACAATCAATCCTCGCCGCAACACAGGTGGGTATGAAACTGCATTAGTGCCAATACATGTATACACTCGGGCACTGACCGTTACTCATCAAAAATCCCCACAGAAAATCCTTATTTCCGTCTGAAAATTGCAGGATCTGTGCCTAATTTCCAGAGCACCAAGTGGCTTAGTTCAGATTTGAGAAGTGGAGTCTCCGAAAGCTACTCTGAAATGAAATATCTGTGATTTTCTTCAGAGCTCACGATCTTATTTTCTTCCAAATTTAGGATGGTATCTTATAAAATTAATCCAATAGAAAAGGAAATTTTTTGCCATGAAATTTACAGCAAGACCTAATGCTGCGCAGCTTTTTTAAAAATAGTACAAGGGATATCGAGAATTTGAAACTTGATAAGCAATTTCTGAAGCGCCATGCCTGTGATTCTACTCAGTTACAAATTAGAATGCGACGATGTGCTAAAAACATTGGAATTGCAATTCCGCTGCCCTGTTAGACTTGAAGTCCAGTCGTCGTAGACATTTTATTTTTAATAGTCAGAATATCAGAAAATCATAATTTTGTGACATAAAATCGTAAGGCGTAATCTAAAACAAAAAATCGTAATAATTATGCCAACATCGTAGTAGTTGGCAGGTATGTAATATGGCCTGGGGCGAATAACCTACTTGTAATTCAATCAAACAATCGAGATACCTGGATTATCAGAAATTAGGCCCGTTTCGGGTACACGTGTACACGCACGGTCAAGTCAGTGCACGTGTACTAAATTCCATCACCGTGTACACGGTAGCATCTGCATAAAGCTTGCGTGGGACTGTAAAGTCAGTGAACAAGCTCACAGCCTCACATTAATTCTTAGTTCTAAGACACTGCACATGTTTTAATCACTAATATGTCAATATATTTCAATTAACCTTCCAAAATTGCTGATTTAATCCACATTTATTCTGGAGACTCAAGTTTTTGTACCACACGAAACGGGTATGCTCCGGTCAGTGCAGGGCCCTAGTTAGCGCCGACGTTCGTTGGATGCGCACTTTGCATACTGTACCGTACATACATGCACAGATCGCTGCAGAATTGAGTGTAACTGAAGTTATCGATTGATTTTCATTATTTTATTGCCAATTTGAGGAGCGTGTGTTTGTAGGCTTGTAGCATATGTGTATGAGTGTATAACACCTAATGAGACTCTCGAAAGCGTTCTTCAATCACTTTTTGAGCCAATTTGAGAATCACCAATTGCGACAGCGATCATTGCTCCAGTTACGTGTTATACGCTCATAAACATATGCTACAAGCCTACAAACACACGCTCCTCAAATTGGCAATAAAATAATGAAAATCAATCGATAACTTCAGTTACACTTAATTCTGCAACGATCTGTGCATGCATGTACGGTACAGTATGAAAAATGCGCATCCAACGAACGTCGGCGCTAACTAGGGCCCTGCACTGATTTACTTTTGCATTCTTTATTAATTTAATGCGCTGCTAAGCTGAGTAAACTTTTTGATTGCACCAATTTTTGTGGATTGATACTTCTAACTTCTCAGGTAAACTTTAAAACCGTGACTTAGGCTACATATAGGTAACACTGAAAACTACTGTAATTCACACTCACTCAATGTTTACAACGTGTACACGTGTACACGACCTAAAAACACGCCGTGTACACGTGCATCAAAAATGGACTTTCAAACCGGGCCTATCAGAAATCACAAGAAAGTTTCAATTGACATCTTGCACCTGGATGTTAAATATCAAGGATTATATCCACATACTTTTGATAATCAAAATTGTTAAAGAATCAACGTCTGGCAAACATTTGATTGGTTTAAAAAGTACTACCCCCATATTCGGTTGCGGGTTGTTGGTAAATGCAGAGTGTATGACTTTAACTCCCAGGCCAAGTGAAAATGCCTTTTTGAAGAACAGTCATTAACAGTACCTGATGAAATAATGTATGATTCATTTGTCATTTCAAGATTAGAGAATCGATCACCAACCATGGTAAGTGGAGTATCATTTATCTGAACTGCAGGGACGTCCATAAGGTTGTAGTCACGTAAAAAGTTGTTTGAAGCGGTGTTTGGATTGGAGCACTATTGACGGATGAAAAGAAGGGAATAAAAGATGGTTAATAATAGACTGAAAGATTGAACAGTTAATGAGAGCACGTAAATGATCTCAGCAAAATACTATAAGACTAATCCCAGCCCCCTACCAAGACCTCAGCTGTTAACTATGTGATTACAGGTAAAATCGGTGTGCATGCTACCCAAACCAGTGCATAATCTATAGAACTGAAAGTAAAATTAACTGAATTAACAGAATTATGAATCATCAACTGTTAAAACAACGCTCTACTGTTAATTTGTGCTATCTACAAAATAACTCTGTAGGATTTTCATCAAAATATATCAAAATGGTTTGATGTTTCTAAATTAGGCATATAATTTTTGACAACATAGAATAAATCTTATTTAATCCATAGATATTAAAATAATGTGTATATCTTTATTGGATTTTCACATGAATTTGAAATGGTGTTTTTAGAAATGCAGGGTCTGTCAAGCATTTAAGAAACAAGTGGAGTGCCTCTGGCAGTCTTTCCTGCATTACGCGATTCAATATAGCAGCAGTGCTGACTTTTAACAAGTGGAATGCCTCTGGCCGTCTCACCTGCATCACGCGATTCAACATAGCAGCAGTGCTGACTTTGAAAACTACTATAACTCGCACAAGATGTTCAGTGATACTTGGTTACTCTTATTTCTACATTTTATGAACTAGACCAATACACTTTACAGAGATAGGATGGTAATTCAACAAATACAACCAATGTGGCCAAAGTTCAATGACCTCACATGACCTTTGACCTTGATCATGTGACCTGAAACTTGCACAGGATATTCAGTGATACTTGATTACTCTTATGTCCAAGTTTCAAAAGTCAGATCAATAAACTGGCAAAGTTATGATGGTAATTCAACAGATACCCCCATTATTGCCAAAGTTCATTGACCCTAAATGACCTTTGACCTTGGTCATGTGACATGAAACTCATGCAGGATGTTTGGTGATACTTGATTGACCTTATGTCCAAGTTTAATGAACTAGGTCCATATATTTTCTAAGTTATGATGACATTTCAAAAACTTAACCTCAGGTTAAGATTTTGATGTTGATTCCCCCAACATGGTCTAAGTTCATTGACCCTAAATGACCTTTGACCTTGGTCATGTGACATGAAACTCTAATAGGATGTTCAGTAATACTTGATTAACCTTATGGCCAAGTTTCATGAACTAGGTCCATATACTTTTTAAGTTATAATGTCATTTCAAAAACTTAACCTTAGGTTAAGATTTGATGTTGACGCCGCCGTCGCCGTCGGAAAAGCGGCGCCTATAGTCTCACTCTGCTATGCAGGTGAGACAAAAATGACTTTAATATAATCATTCACAAAAAACACCAATCGTATAATTTAATACCACATTAATTGACCCTAAATGACATTTGTCCTAGATCAAGTGACTTACGACTTGTGCTAGATGAGCACTGATACTGGATTTCCCCTATGCCCACATTTAATTAACTACTGTACATCCATAAACTTTCAAAGTTATAATATTAAATCAACAAGTACCCCCATAAGACCAAAGTTCATTGACCCTAAATGGCATTTGAACTTGATCATGTGACCTGAAACTTACACAGGATTTTTAGTGATACCTGATTACTCTTACTTCCAAGTGTAGTTATCATATTAAATGAACAAATACCCCCTATAAGACCAAAGTTTATTGACCCTAAATGGCATTTGAACTTGATCATGTGACCTGAAACTTGCACAGGAAGTTTAGTGATACCTGATTACTCTTACGTCCAAGTGTCATGAACTAGATCCATAAACATAGGTACAATGGAAATTCAACAAATACCCCTAAAATGCCCAAAGTTCATTGACCATAAATGCCCTTGACCTTGGTCATGTGACCTGAAACTTAGGCAGGATATTAAGTAATAACTGATTGACCTTATGGCTTATGTCCAAGTTTCATGAACTATGTCCATATACTTTTTAAGTCATGATGTCATTTCAAAAACTTGACCTTAGATTAATATTTTAGGTAGATGACGCGGCTGCCTCCGCCAGAAAAACGGCCCCATAGTCTTGCTCTGCTATGCAGGCGAGACAAAAATTACTATTTTCTAATTTACTTTGACTCATCCCTAGTCCAATTGGCCTAATATGGGGGTGGGAGGTAAGGGTTCCTTTACACACCATTTACTTTTTGAACCTAGCATCGTAATAAATCATACTCCTACTGCAAAAAATTTGTCTCATATTTCTGACACTTTATTCTTATTGAATGCTATTTCTTCAAGTGTTTTTTTTTTCCTTCTAAAACCTACTTTCCTATAAAAGGTTTACTTACATCTGCTCCATGTCTTGGTGAAACCGTAGATCCATCATTAGCCCTCCATAAATCATTTTGTACATCACCATCAGACCCAAAGAAATCACCCTCTGTAAAGTTACCGTCTATATCATTCAAACTAAATACACAGAGAGCTGACTGCGGGTATGCATTTCTGAAAAAAGAAATAACAGAAATTAAATAAACATCTTCTCAGGTTATTGTCCCACCAATATGCATGGAGAGAGGAGTTATTTGTTTCTTTTGAAAACAGTGATTCTCAAGTAGGTCTTTCAAATTTCATATTTCATACAAAAATAAAAATAACTCTCGAAACTGATCAGATCATCTACTTCCTACAGGAATACAGCATAAAAAGGAAATTGAGAGATAAGAAAACTTGCAAATTACTGAATAACACAAATCAAATTATTTTAGAGATGGACTTGTTCTTTCAATAAACAAACTATCAATAATCTTATCAATGAACTCGTGTCAATCAAATTCACAACATGCTTTTCAACACACTTCAATGACAGCCAGCCAATGCATGAACAAGCCACTGACTGTATCAAGCTGGGTATTAAACACAAATGTTTATGATTGATAAACAAATATGACAGAAGTACTTTTGATTAGTTTCTGGCCTGTGTTTTGATGAAAATGAACAAAGAATGAATGTTCTAACCGGTAATTTTCCTATTTAGTGATTGGCTACAATCTACAAACCTAGCCGTGTAATGAGCCCCCAAGTACATGTATTAAATAGGTTATAAAGGTATGCTCGTAAAAACTATTACAAAACTAAATTTTTTGCAATGAAGGAAAATATGAAACTTGGCAACTCATCAATGATATATTACATAAAACAAAAAATAAAGTACCAAATTATATCAATGCTGATGGGAGGTGAATCACAGATTCTAAAGAGATAACTGATTTTTTTAATAATTATTTCGTCAACATTGGTTTACAGTATCGCCCAAAATAAAGTTGACACCCATAACGCACGTAATGCCGCATCGGCCCGTATTACGTTAATTTTTTCATTAACGTTCACGCGCGTTATTGCCAGCGCGGAAGGATATCAAAAAAGGGGGAGAGCTTGTAGGCGACGTCTCATTATTATCGCAATAATCGAACGCGATATTAGCGCAATAATAATGAAGATTGTCATAATGAGATGAATCGTCGCGCCGATGTTTTGCTACAACCTAAATATTTTGAAAATTAATACCACCCTCATGGAGATCGAAATCCAGGAAATCCAAGGGTGTCGATCGGAGGAGGTGGCTGTGTTTGGCCAGACCTCGGAGATGCCGGCGCACTTGTCTCGTGCCGTCATGATAAGCTCGATCTGTTTTGATTTGGAGTTCAGTTGTTTTCCTCACGATTCATTAATATTCTCGCTTTAATCAGTGTCACTTTCTAAGAATTCACTATTGTCTTGTTTCATTTTCTTCAATGCGTGTAGTTTGTGCAAGTGAGACCAACCCAAGGATACAAGCAGGTGCGGCTCGCGATTTTTTTTTTGCGGCTCCTACCTCAAGTGATGTTCGTGCGGGCTCCACTCCATTTCACTACCGCTACATAGCTCCACCTACCCGAAAAGTCAAGTAGATGGAGCGTAGTTAGCGATAGTGAAGTGGAGTGGAGCCTGCATGAACATCATTTGAGGTAGGATCCAGGATTTTTTCAGGGGGGGGGGGCACATTTCCCCGAAAAAAATCAACCTAAAATAATGACATTTCGTCCAAGAGCAATAAAAAAACAAATAAAAATAAAATAAATAAATAAATAAGAGTTTTCAACCCTGAATAATTACATTACGTGTACGAAAATTTTTGACAAGCAGAAATTAATAAAAAATAAAATAAAGGTCTTCACTTTCAAAAGGTCTTCACTTTCAAAAGGGCCACACTTTTGTTTTCACGTCATTTTTACTTTGCACATTTAAATTGTGCTTCTCCAGGGCAAGGGCCGTCTGTGCCCCCCCCTGGATCCACCAGTGGATACAAGATAATATATACGCGGGTGTTGTACCCCTGTGTTGTGATATTATGTTAAGATGTTATGTGATGTTGTAAGAGAGATTGGCAGAGCGAGAGGGAGACTTGCATAAAAATGATCAGATATTTTTACACAGAGAATAACAGACTTGAGAAACCACTCCTTGAAAAATAGTGTAGATTTATTAAAAACAATATAATGATTAAGTGTTCACCTTATGTTTTTTTCTAAATAATATTTATCAATCAGACTCCAAGCTCGGATTATTTCAACATAAAATGAAGGTATTTTCTTATCAAACAATGGGGTAACATTGTGAACCCGAAAGTCGCTATTCAAGATGAGATTAAGAGTTCCCATAGAATTTATTTGTGAGCCTTCCTAACCGCCTTAATCTAAAACTGATCAACGATTTCCGTTGCATAAAACTTTTTACCTGAGAAAACTCAGGTTGTAATTTTTACTGCGGAGTTTTTGCCCTGTGTTAAAGTCAATGGCAGAAAATAAAGCGTCGTTTAAAAAGTCATCCAGGTTCATAAATGGCTGAAATTTCTGTTGCCAATACGGTGTGTTGAATTTAGGGTGAAAGGTGCGTGCAAGTGGGTGTAGTGTATTTGCTTAATATAAGGATGTGTCTGATTGGGTGCGCGTACACTAGTGTGACGAACAGACTCCGGGCTGCTGAGTGACAAATCGAGTGAAAAGGGGAGAAATAGGAGAAATAAAAGAAATCATCCGGGATTCGTTGAACCTTGCAAAGAAATTTCTTACATACAGTAATAGAAGTTCCAATGGTCTATAAAAGCAGACTGACTCTAAATGACACGTGGGAATATGTACAATGACATAATAAGTACAGTGCATGCAATCGTGACCGCAAAATTCAAATTTAGACATCAGACACGTGTATTATGGAATGCAATAATCTCGATTGATACTTTACTTTCAATGAATGCATCAATCTCTAGGTTAAGACTTCTCATTTGAATACAAATTAGCTGTATGGCTAAATCTAGATGTTCACCTGTCCCGTAGACTACACATAAACATAATACGTGCATAGATTACTAACAAAAGATCATTGTAAGCAAAATATTTGGTAGATTGTAGATGTGAACAGAATAAATTGAGGGGGTACAATGTATATAATTCAACATTGTAAAGGTCCGTATAGATGTATCTGTTACCCTATACAACTGTTTAATTAAGGGTTCTGAAATAGGTATGCATCCTTTGGTAAACATCAGACTCATAAAGTATGCAGATGATTAATGTATGGACAGCAGTTATAAAGCAGAAACATGCATACCATCTGAATGACTTCCAAAAAGGGCTCACATAATATGAATAATGGTGGACTGATATCAGTAAACTTTATCTGTAATCAATGATGTGTCAAATAAGACAGTAATGAAGATGGATTGAATAGAGTTTCATGGACATGATAAAATTCTTGCATATTTAAAAGCTAAGAGCTTAACACAGAGAAGATTGCTGTATTTGTATTACAGATAGTTGAAGTGAATGCGAATGATTCTCATATTATAGCAATGAAACAGTAATTATTATGAAATTCAGGAAATGATTTTACATAAATTCTAGCTGAAACAAAATCCCAGTTTATATCAACCAGACTTTGTACTACAACATGACTATTGAAATAAATATACATTAACCCGTTCGCGACGGCATAGTAGAATAGGTTCTAACACCCCAAACGAGATTAATCAGCGGGCCATGTCAAGTTCGAACAGCTCCATTGTTCCGTGCGTGCGAGCTGGATCGTTGATTACAAAAGCGTGTGTGCGATCCACGATGAGTGAATTGATCGATCGATAGTTTTCGCGCATGCGTAGTTCATTTCCTGTTTTGGCTGTACGGAGTTCAGAGCTCACCTGTCGCTCCAGTGCTATAATTATGTCCGTACAGAGTGACTTCTTTGAGAATGTATTGTTGGTGATGTGGGTTTTGAAGTTCTTCATGGACTTCTTCTTTTTCGATATTACTATTATCATAATATTCTCATAATGTTACTATTATCATAATATTCTCCCTTCCTTTCTTCTTCCTTTTCTTCTTTTTCGATCTTCTTATTATTATCAAAATTATTATTCTCATTTCTTTTCTTCTCATATTCTTCTTTTTCGATATTCTTCTTATCTTATCCTCATTTCCTTTCTTCTTTTGTTCGATCTCTGTCTCATCTTTTTGTTCTTATACTTCCTATTTATAGACCCCCCCCCCTTCTCCCTTGATATAGTCTTGCTTTGTTTCCTCTTGCAAATGAAATCCTCCTTGTTTTTTTTCTTCCTTTTTTATAATGCTCCCTTTTCATTTTCTCCTCCTTCTTCTTCACTGATAATTGTGTAATCCTACACCTCCTCCATCTCCTAAGTTTTCTCTTTCTATTTCCCTTCTATTTATTCTTGTTATGAATTTGCTTGTGCTTCTTTTTTTCGCCTTTTTTCTTCGTCGTCTTATCTTCTCTTTATACCTATTCTCATTCTTTTACTCCCGTCGTCCTATTTTGCTTAATTTTGTTCTCTCTGTTTTTCTCTTCATGCAAAATGAAAAAAAATGAAGAATATGATATTTCCTTTTAAAAGTATGCCCCCCCCATAAAAACATGAATCTTCAAAATATCGTTATATGCATACAAGTAATAATTTCTGAACAAGAAATCGATTAAAGGTGGTATACGACAATTATTATGAAGATTATTTATCATTTATCATCCAATTACTTAAGTTAGCCCACCCCATCCCCCATGATCACCATTATCTTCTCCCTTCATCTTTTTTTCTGTTTCGTCTGCTTTTTTATTTTATCTTTTTCTTTGTCTTATCATTATTATATTCATAATCTTAACCATTGTTGTTATTATTATCAATATTATTATTTTTTTTATTATCCGATTGTTATATTTTCTTTTATTATTTGTTATTATCATTGTTAGTGTTGATAGTAATGTTTATAATTGTTATCATTGATATTATGTAAACATTTGAATATTTTACATGTAAAGAATAAAAAAAATTAGTTTAATTCGATTGAAAAATATTATTGTTATTGTCATGAATGCCATCCCCTCTACTTTCTCTAATCCCCTTACCTCTAGTCAACCTCTACTTATATTCTCTCTCTCCTCTATTTTCCCTTTACTTTTTTCCCTTCTATTCAATCAGTAGCTTACGCAGGGGGGGGAGAGGGTTCAATTTCATACGAGGCGCTTTTAATCGAAAAAAATGTACTACAACACTGCGCAGACAAGTGGGTTATGCTCTCTCTCTCTCTTCTTCATCTCCCGTTCCGTGCCCCCCGGCCCTCTCTCTATTTTTTCCCTTCTGAGTATATTCTCGTCATCACAGAAATATGTCCAAACCCGGCCCTCCAAGCCCAACCCATACTAAAAAATAGAACCTACATTAGGATAGGTGCCCGGCATATTCGGCCCATAATCAATTTCAAATGATTTCTAGATTTTATACGTCGTCGAGAAATGTTCAACAAAAACCTCCAAATTATTTCCTTAATTCAAAATCCAACGGAGACGTTGCCATGTATTTGTGTAAAAAAATGAATATTATGTATCAAATGATTCTAGTAATTAAAATTGTATTAAAAACAAGACATTCTGCCTTTCTTTCATTATCCAAGAATATACAATAAGTCCCTGCAAACCGTTTTATTTATTGTGAACTTACTCAATTCTCAGTTTATTTCACTAGTTTAGAACGTGTGTGGTTATTTTCTTGACATTTATGTGCAAAGGATTTAATGATCAACAAATGATTAGTAATTCATGGAAAATGCAAGACAAATGACTTAAGTATATGTTGGACAATTTAAAATGGAAAAAAATGAGTGTGACCAGAAAGACATTTTCGGTTTTGCTGGTAATCTAGTTGTCAGAGATCGGCGGTGAACCAAGGAATTCTTGGTGGAGGGGACTATAAATGCGCTACTTTTTCTTTACTTTTTTCTGACAAGCAAGGGGGGGGGGGGAGAAATAGAGGTCAGCAATGAAATCGCAACCCAAGTTACACCATTACTATATTTTATACCCTTTTTTTTATTCTAGTGCATATAAATTATATTCCATCATTTAACCCCCCCCCCATTTGTTTCGCCACACTCACTGTCAAATTTTCGGACAATATATGATTTAACATTTTAGGAACTTTCCGTTCGGAAATTATTATTTCCTGCGTTCAGTTTGTTTTAATATCCAATTTCGTCAAGATGAAAAAGGACTCTGAAAATAATAACCTGCATTGCCAAAGTATAATTCTAAAATGTTGTAAGTGTATATAATTTCTCACCCGGTACATTCACCTTTACAGAATTTCGATGTATTAAAATAATTCTTATGTTTTATTTCTCCACTTCCTTTTTCCTTGTAGCCAACAATCCATAAGAGCTCCGATGAAAATACAAATATAACGAGTTAATTAGAGAACTGTAAGAGGAAGAGCGTGCTTCAAAAGAGATACATAGAAAGGCCATTCTCGCCTGCCTAAATATCATATTCCAGCTCATATTAAGTGATATATATTATCTCTAATTAATTAATTGTCTTTATTAATCAATTCATGTACTGATTGCTTTATCTCATATTTATCTTTATCAAAGTTGAACGTCTGTTATATTCTATGGAGTACGGCCAAAAATGAAACAAATAACTGAATGGACGTATATGGAATCACAATATGCTTTATGCCGTTTTTCTCGCACCCTTCTAACAAGCAATTAAAAAAATTAAACGAGCCGCATGATGATAATGATTAATAATTCATATAATATCCACTAAACATTGTGATCAAGGCGCTCTACTTATTCATTACCCGGCTTACATCATTTGTTCCGTGAAAAGCATTATAGGCCTGTTTGCAGACATAAACATAAATATTTTATTTTAATATATTCTGCTTTTCATTCCCTCTATCTTCTCGAATAATATATCCATGGAATGCATATTTACTCCATGCTCTGGATTCCTATCGCATCACATTTTTTTATATGCAGGTCAAACCAAACCACGATAACATACTCAATCAGAATAAAATCAATTGGGGAAACCTTAGATTTTTTTTTCGAAAATTCATATGAGATTACTGATATGGATAAAACATGCTTCATATACTTTGTACATCGTAAATAACACATATTAGTCTTCATTAGCATGATTATGCCTATGTCACGGCGTTTATCACTCTTTGGTGTTAAACCAAACTGACAAAGTGTGAATTCATCCGTACATCCTTCCCTTTCAAGTCACTCTTTTACATTGTTAGTAAGTGGCAACTTTATTGACCTTCGCTGGATGCCCTTTTGTGATTTTCAAAGGAAAGGGGGCCATGCCTCCATCAATTACCACATCCGTATCGTTAGAACAAAATAGAGTGTACGTACGATCCGAGGTATTCTCAATAGCCAGCTGTATACACTTTTTGTTTAGGATTATAGAAATCGATATCAACTTAAAGTCGTGTACTCTCTTCTAGTTTGATCTAGCTTGATCAGTTCATGAAGTTGAATATTATGACAGCCATTTTCAAGAGGCAAAATAATGCACCTAAATGAAAGAAGAAAACAAAAATCGATGTGTTATAAACTGAAACCATGATTTTTCTTCTTCCTATATTTTGTCAACGGCGCCATTTTTTTAAAAAAGAAGTGCACACCTAGTTAGCAGTAATGCATACAGCATTTTCATTTATTTGAAAGCAGGATAAAAGAGCATTGTAGATTAAATGCCTTGCTCACGGGCATAGGTGCCGCGGCCGGGATCGAACCCCAGACTTTTTGAAACCTCACAAGCAATCTTATAAAGTATCGATCGTTTTCGATCTATCGTTGATCATATCAGCGCACGCACGCAGCTCTGCGTGCGTTTTGGGTTGCATTTCGCTGCTCCCATTGTTTTCCCTCACTTTTATTGATTACGGTATATACGTGGTTCTGCGAAACTGAAAATCGTTGAAATCAAGCTTCCATCGCGGCAATGCCCACTGTACGCCAATATTGGACTCTCTTCGAAGCATAACTCGTTTTATAATGCTTTATAAACTATAGAAACAAAAGGTAAAAACGTATGACTTTCTGGAATGTGTAGTTTAATTAATGGACATTGTAATTATAACACAGAAAAGGCAGAAACATAGTATGAAATTGTATTTTTAAAGCCTGCAAATGGATGCGAGTAATAGCCTTTGGGGAACCGACTATATACGGCTCCCGTACATGAATAAGTTTTAGGGAACCGTATATATCCGGCTCCCGTTGGCAACGGGTTAACAAGAATTAAGCGATTCTCAAGATCTTAACTATAGACCGGTGTACTCGCCAGTGAACTGATCAGAAGAATATGGAAAATACTTATTGGGTATTAAAGTTAGATAAAACGAGTTAAAACAATAATTCTAAAAGTAATAACCAACAGGTTATTCAAATATGATATTCTGTCTGTATATAAAATCACCTTTAAGGGGTAATTCACACTGTATATTCATGCTTATTGCCGTGCATGGTAATTTGTTTTTCTCATAATGTAGGACAAAAAACAAGGTTTGTATCTTTATCCATGCATGATGTACAGTAGGCCCTACATGACAAATCGTATATAAATTTGAGCCTAATCTGTTCCAGGTTCATCTACTTATGACTGTATCGAAAGATTAAAGTTCAAAATAATTATAAGAAATATAAAGCACATAAAATAATGTTGAGTGCAGTTAAAGTAAATTCCTATTTTTGGTGCGATACATCTAACATAAGATTTATCTTCAAGTGGAAATGGAAAATCTTCGATTCATAGTGAAATTAGATTCAGAAGTTTTTGCAATGACCAGAATAGGCTATCATGTTGACAGAAAAATGAATTGCAGTTCCCATCTGATAAAAAATAGAGAAGTGTTGGAAGACTAAGCCTGGGCGACAATGTAAGCGTATGTCAACTGGAATCACGAAATTGACTCCTATATAAAAAATAAATTATGCATGCATCTTCCTTTCTTAGTTAGAATAGTAATCAGTGTAAAACATAAATTTTTGCATACCCAATTGAGGTCTACGGTAAAAAAATGGTTCTTCATGTTAAAAAAATGAAATGATTATTAATATGCAAAGTATATCAATAAGCCACAATCAGATTCAAATTTGACCCTAGATTCTGTCCGCTATACATGTATGTATACCAGTGAGCTTTAGACAAAATGGCTAAAAACTTAGTTGAAAGTACAGAAGGAAAAATTTTTTGAAACACCAAAAAGAAGATAACAAACCATATTGGTGTGTAAAAATTGTGAACGAAATCAAGCTTTACTAGGGGAGAAATTTTATAAATTGAATGTTAGTGTCGTAAGATGATTTGACATTCACGAGCTGCCAAAGTCTATAAAATGAAAATTTCTCACTGACAAGGTGAGCTATACATGAATGCTCTTCATCATCCAACGTTAATATGCAAAGTAAATTATTAAGCCATTTGTCAATCTGATACAAATTTTACTATCTCCCATCCCATTTACAACTGGTAATAATCCTAATCAGTGAACTTCAGACGAAAGTTGCAAATATAATTGATATACTTGTGGCAAAATTATCATTAATGTGAATCATGAGAATGCAGTCTTCAAAAACTCTTAAATAAGAGGATTTGGTTAACAGACATAAAGAGAGACACTGTCATTATCGCAGAGAAAATAAATTGAGACCCATCAAAAGGTGGGAAAAGCTTGGACAACATTTTAGGAATAAGAACATCTAGATTCTCGATTCAACCTATTATAATCACGAGGTTGACTCCTATGAAATATCAGAAAGTAACAGTTTCCTGAAATATCGAAAAAAAAAAGTTGTGACTGAAGTTACATGAATTTATTTAGTAGACAACTTTGATTTCAAATGGGGGAGTAGAATAAACAACTACATTTCATTTTAATTGACTAAGTTGTTATGTTATTATCGAGCTGTCAAATTGTCACTGACAAAATGAGTCAAAATGTATAGTCATTACAAAATGGTATACCCCTGTGAAATGTGAGAAAAATATGAAAAGGGGAATATCTGATACCAAAAATACTATAGCTTACTTCTCACTGTATCAAACAAGTAAAATAATTCAAAAAATAGTAACGGAGAGTAATATGAACTCAACTGACGTAGAGTTTGTTTAATTATCACAGAGACATATCGAATCAATGATCATTCAGAAAAGTTTGACTAATAAGATTTAAGAACAGGTCATTAACACTAACAAGGTAGACTCCAATGAAATGTCGACAGATAAGAAATGCTCAGGAAATAATTGGAGTAAACGAAGCGACTGGTAGATTCGACCGTAAATACAGGTATCTTTTCTCATTCTTCAAGAGACCTTAGGGAATGAAGAAAGCCAGTTGGGAGATCTCGAAATTAATATAGGAATGACTGTTTTGAATCAGAGTATCACAAAGGATTTTTTTTCTATATAGGTTCTTCTCGATAACAGTTTGTTTCTTTTCTTTGAAAAGTGCATAAATTGACTAGAAGATTATACTTTACTCATCATGAAGTTGGTAGTCATTCCAAGTAGATGCTCCTTTTTGTTTCCACTGAAGACAAACCTTGTTGTTTTTTAGCAATATTTTGGTCGACACACCATCCTTTTTCCTCATGTCGTATGCAATCTTAGCGAGATGACCACGCCTAGCCTTGAGAGCAGGGGGGAGGTCCGTGCGGATCGAGATGCGAGTTGGAGTACCGGCAGGAAGTTGCACGTTGGGTCGTGGTCGTCGATCTCTATTCTCGAAGGCAGATAGAACTTTGTTTCGGTCAGTCATGTAGACAAATTTAACGATTATTGGGCTGGGAGCTGTGGGTTGAGTATGGTTGCGTGCATCTTGGGTTGCGCGTCGATGAAGACGATGAGCGTTAACGAACGCCATGTTGGCCGCTTCGTCAGCGGCAATTCCGAGATCAACGATGCACTTGCGGATGACTTGGAAGATGTTCTCGTTAGGATCCTCATGTAGACCGTAGATGAGCAAGTTGGAACGGCGGTTGTAAATCTCCATCGAAGTGAGCTGATTTTGCAAGTCAGCAATTCGAGACTCCAGGTTGGCCGTAATATTCGGGATAATATCCTTCTCGATCTCCATAACTTTTCCCGAATTGAACTCAACAGCTCCTTCCATATCATTTACTTTTGTTTTGATAGCAGCAATATCAGCTGTAAGATAGTCCAGCTTTTCGAAAACCCTTGAGAACGATGATTCCATGTTTTTGTTCACATCCATAAGTGATAGCGACCCATTGGCATTCGATGTACTATCAGTAGTTGCGCGTACGGGAACGTTGTGAGTACCCGAAGTCTCAATAGCACCTGGGCCAGCAGCGTGGATTCGCTCATTGGTTTTAGGGTTCGATTGCGAGCGTAGGTCGCGAGGCATTTTACCTTGTGCTGTTCTCTCTAATGTCATAAAAAACACAGAAAATAAGTGAGGAATATCCTACCAAAATGGGTCCAATGTGTGCTTGAATACCAAGGCAAAGTTCTTGAGCTGTTAAAATCCGGAATATAATATGTGAAATTGGAAGTAAAATGAAACAAATCAGCCCGGAGCTGTCGAAGTAGTTGTTCACACAACGGCGTCCATGTAGACTTGTAAGATAAGACAGTGGAATCAAGAAGTTTATTGAATAGGGAAATATTTCAATTGTTATCTTTAAAAACATGAAATCAAATTTTTCATTTTCATTTTTTTATATAAAAACTGGAGACGGATTTGGTTTATATTTTTCAACTAAACATGTATACCAACCCCTCTTTCGACAATTTGGATTCCCTTTTTTTTCAAAATGATTTCAAATAAAAATGCATTTCAAAATTAGCAAGCAAGACAAGAATCCCTAATACAACTTAAGTTTGTTGGAAGTCGATGTAAAGAGTTCAGTATACAGAATTTAACATCTCGCCTTCACTGTCTCACCACAATTAAATTTTTTATCGCATTCATTTTCACAATTTTCATAATTTTCACAATCACTACCATATCACAATTGATTACTGCCTACAAAATCAACCAACCAATGCAATAATTATCCTATTTGAAGTGAATTTATTGCCTCATGTCCATGTATGTACATTTGTTCAAAATCTGCAACTACAAGTCGTATGATTCTTATTAAAAGGTCGAAATATGCATGATCGAGTCACAATATTCAATCAGTCTACATAATCTCCAAATTAATCTCAATTGTTATTTACATAATAGATGAATGTAATATAATATACAGATGATCATAAAGCTTATGAAATATTGTAAGAGTTCAAGTTCAAGAATTTTAATTTGCATTACCTGCTAATGTAAAAGTAACACCTTGTCAAATTAAAAAAAAAGTTTGAAATGAGAAATTCAAAATTTATCCAAATTAATCTTGATAATTATTCACAATAAATGAATGTATATGAACAATATACAGATGATTGATTATAACGCTTCTGAATTGTAAATGTTTAAAAATAAGGTAACTTCAATGTAACAGTAACTCCAAATAAAAAAGTTTGAAATGAGAAATGAAATATGTAATTAAGACATGATATACAATGAACATTGAAAATCTGAAGAAAAAAAAATGATAAAAAGAGTTCAGTCTTACGTCTAAATGCATAATTGAATAAATGAAGATACTAGGGTAGGTTTTGTCATCTCTACAATTTCCCCTTTCTTAAAATCTGCAACTACATGTACAATCCTCCCAATAACAAAGTTGAAATATGCTTGATCGAGCCACAATGATCCATCAGCCTACATTATCTCCAGATTAATCTTGATAATTATTTACAATAAGTAAATGTATATATGAACAATATACAGATGATTGATTATAAAGCTTATGAATTGTAAAAGTTCAAGATAACTTAAAGTTCCTAGAATTTTACTTGCCATTACCTTATAATCTAACAGTAACTCCCTATCAAATCACAAAGTTTGAAATGAGAACTTTTGTTTATCAATTCATGTTATAAAATGAGAATTGAAAAGCCGACTGTTAAAAAACCTGAGTCTTTATGCATATCAAAAATAATGACGTCACTGGGGCAGGTTATCGTGTCCTCGTTTCTCCTTTAACCGTAGGTACCGTGTGTGTCCGTCTATGGCCTTTACTGCAGCTTTCCAAGCAGCATCTTGCTGAGATCGGGGCATGGGACAGGATAGGAAGAGCCGTCTTCGCAGAACCGTAACCCTCTGGGGATCCAGCTGTGCCCGTCCCTTTCCATTAACACAGCAGTGTAGCCTCTCCTCTGTAGTAAAGAGTTCCTTCGACAGTTCCACGGCTACCCGTGATGGATTCATTGCTTGGATCGTCACGAGGGACTTCTTCTAGCTGGTTGGGGTGCTGGCTGAGGTGTTGGTTGAGTGGTTGGATCGGTTTGGCGGATGGTAGGTGGGGTAACCTCCTCAATTGCTGGTGTATCCTGTATGACAGCAAGGAGAAAAAAAATCATTAGACATCAAGTTATGAGAGAAAATCTAAATACAAAACTGCTTCAATGCAACATACAAAACAATAATATTAGAGTTTCGAGGTATACAAAGCTCCTAAAAAAGATTTGTAAGTCTGCTTTTACTTTTGTGAAGCAAATATATAACAAAAATTACATTAAATGAAATTATATTTGATTGAATTGCCTTAAAATTTTTGCAAGTAAGGGGTTTTGAAAAGAAAACTCTTGAATAAAAATGTGGGAAAGAAGAAAATAAATAATACCTGACTGATCTTGGCCTCTATAGCTGATACCCTCGTCTCTAGACCGTTAATTCTGTCTAGAAGGGACTCCTTCTCCTGAATCAGCGTCTCGTTCCTTTCCAGAAGATCTATATTCTGCTGCAGTAGAACGTCGGCCCCCATTCCGGCAGGTAGGTCGAAGTTTGGTGCCTTGTCTAAAGCCTGTACTTGCTCTGCCAGGTCCCCAACTGCAGCAAGGGCCCTCTCTTCTGTTAGCTCTTGCAGCTCCTGAGGCGGAATTTCCTCGTCAAAAATCGTACCTTCACCAAAGTCCAGTAGTGTCGCGACCTGAAGAGAAATTAAACAAACTTTTATTTTCAACTTGTTTTCATGAGTATTTGATACAATGGCAAGTCATTTAGTACTGTGCAATATATATGATTGTGGTGAATACATTGGATCTGCCATTATTCTGCTCAAAACAAGATTAAAAATACAATGTATACAAGGAACATTTTGTTTCTGTGTAAACCATGCTACAGTATTTCTTTTTTAATTGATGAGTTGGTTATATGGGTCTTCTTGTAAATCACCAAGGTACAATGTTATTCAAATGGAGAACATGTTTTGCATGTATGACCAATTATCTTTTTAAAGTAGACCCACCTTCTTCTTGACATGTGTAGCCGTTCTTCCCCTCTGTCTGCCGCGTGTGGCCTGTGTCACACACGGTGTGGTCTGTGCCCTGTGAGGTGTTGCCTGTGCCCTGCGTGGGGTTGCCTGTGCCCTGCGTGGGGTTGCCTGTGCCCTGCGTGGGGTTGCCTGGGGAGTTGCCTGTGCCATTGGAGTGAGAATGGCTGCATCAAGAAGAGAGTCCTGCTGAAAACAAAGAAAACAAGTGGAATGCCTCTGGCCGTCTCACCTGCATCACGCGGTTCAATATAGCAGCAGTGCTGACTTTGAATACTACTCTAACTCGCACAAGATGTTCAGTGATACATGGTTACTCTTATGTCCACTTTTTATGAACTAGACCAATAAACTTACAGAGATATGACGGTTATTCAACAAAAAAACCCAACATGGCCAAAGTTCATTGATCTTACATGACCTTTGACCTTGATCATGTGACCTAAAATTGGAACAGGATGTTCAGTGATACTTGATTACTCTTATGTACAAGTTTCATGAATCAGATCCATAAACTTTCAAAGTTATGATGGTAATTCAACAGATACACCCAATTCGGCCAAAGTTCATTGACCTTTGACCTTGGTCATGTGACCTGAAACGCGCACAGGATGTTCAGTGATACTTGATTACTCTAATGTCCAAGTTTAATGAACTAGACCAATAAACTTTCAAAGTTATGATGGTAATTCAACAGATACCCCGATTCGGCCAAAGTTCATTGACCCTAAATGACCTTTGACCTTAATCATGAGACCTGAAACTTGCACAAAATTTTCAGTGATGCTTGATTACTATTATGTCCAAGTTTCAAGAATCAGATCCATAAACTTTCAAAGTTATGATGGGAATTCAACAGATATCCCCAATTCGGCCAAAGTTCATTGACCCTAAATGACCTTTGACCTTGGTCATGTGACGTGAAACTCATGCAGGATGTTCAGTGATACTTGATTAACCTTATGTCCAAGTTTCATGAACTAGGTCCACATATTTTCTAAGTTATGATGACATTTCAAAAACTTAACCTCAGGTTAAGATTTCGATGTTGATTCCTCCAACATGGTCTAAGTTCATTGACCCTAAATGACCTTTGACCTTGGTCATATGACATGAAACTCTAATAGGATGTTCAGTAATACTTGATTAACCTTATGGCCAAGTTTTATTATATAAACTAGGTCCCTATACTTTATAAGTTATGATGTCATTTCAAAAACTTAACCTCAGGTTACGATTTGATGTTGACGCCGCCGCCACCGCCGTCGCCGTCGGAAAAGCGGCGCCTATAGTCTCACTTTGCATCGCAGGTGAGACAACAAAAATCAATGAAATAATTCAATCTTAATTTCAATGAAACATTTATCATTGTAAATATTAGCTCATTAGCCCATTTTAAAATAATGTACATTGATTGTGAAGAAGAAATATAACCTTCAGGACACGAGCAATCATTTATTTAAAACCTGCATTCTGAACACTAGTATGGTATCTGATTTTGTTCTATTACTATAGCCAGAAAATGCATTATTTTTTTTAAACTAGTGAAAATTTTTCACTGACTCAGAAAGTAATTGAAGTTCAACTCGACTTCAGAATATGGGCCATTAATAAATGTGACTCGATATAATACAGAAAAGACCATGCATCACGAACCTCTTCATCACTGTCATGCTGATCCTCCTCCACCTCAGACTCCAACTCCATTGGAACATCCTCGGGCTCACCCTCATCCTCTTCTGGCTCTGCAAGGTGCTCATAGCGAAATTCCCTTCCAGGATGTTCGCAAGTCAGCATCTGCATGAAAAAGATTTTTAAAAAAATTAGGATTAAAATAGGACTCCAGGTTGAAAATAATCATTTGAACAGGAAAAATAAAATTAGGCAAAGAAAGCATTTAAATTCCATCAAAATCAGACAACAAATTATTAAGTTTTACAACTGTGCATTATTTTGGCAAGACCGTTCTTTACTAGTTATTTTATTATTATTATTGTTCAAATGATAATGAAACTTCTCAGGATATCAATATGATATTAAAAAACCTATCATAATAATGTTGGAACAGAAGTTTGATAAGCGTCAAACCAGTTAATTAAGTTTTGGGTTTAAAGTCTGTACAAATGTCTAAAAAGGAAAAGGCGTGTTAACCGAATGAATCGCTATCAATTTGGTGAGTACTGTCTTACGAACTAAATGAAAATTTTTAGTGACTGTTTTCTGTACAATGAAATATCATTATGGTTTGCTACTTCTGTTTAGACATTGAGTTTCCAGGGCTAACCATGCTCAACTTATCCATTGGATGAGACACGCTATTTATTAGATTGAAAATATCTTTAACTCACCACCCCATTGAAGGGATCGTTGGTCCCAATAGTCATGACCTCACCACGCCTTCCATCCACACTAAGCTGTGCGACCTTGTCGCCTGCTTGCAGAAATTCCGGTTTCACAGAAGGCCAAAGGATCGGAGAAACCCTAACCTGTCGACGGAGAATGGGCCGACGTATCTCTTCCGATACATCCACAAACGACGTCCTCCCTTTGTAGTTCACCCACCTAAAAAGGAAATACAGACATAGCTTTAACTTTTACGGCATAATGACCTTCTACAACACATAATTGAGTTTCATGGCAATCAGATTCGTTGTGTGCAAGACTTAAGTAAAGCCAAAATAACAAATGGGGATACATCAGATCAACAATATGAACAGAAAGGAAATCAAAATTTTGATCTAAGTCAGACGATGAGTTCGGTAGATCGACGAACATACAGTACGCATAGTTTTACCCTATTAAATAAGTGTTTGTGAAATTATAGTGGGTCAATTCAACCTCGATGAAAAACAAAAGACATACATTTATAGAGCAATGGGGAATAGAATATAGACATAGACCTACTTCACTTTGACAGCTTCCTCATCAACAGTCAGCACAACAGCTGCAAGCCAAACACCACTGTCAGGGTCGCGAGCTTGGACCTTCTGCTTCTGGTTCCACGACATAGTTGGACCAAAACTTTGACCTGAATTTGAAAACTTTGTCAAGCCTAATTAAGGAACGAATCGAATTTCGGAGAAGTTTGCCGATGACGATGGGCAGTAATCGAATAACGGATTGAAAAGCAAGCTCAGTGAAGTCAATAATCGCATGTAGATGTTAAATTAACTGACCTCATACGACTGGGTTCAAGGATTTATACTTGATGCTCAGAGGGTCAGGGTCACTCCAATTGGCCATCGATTTAGCCAATAGGAAGATCCAATTTATAAACTCGGCAATTAACTTCTTTTGTTCACTGAGCGTTTTACAACGATTGGTGGGCCGTCAGCATGGCCGTCACGTTTCAATGACCAGTGCACGGAGCGTTTAACCCTGATTGGTTAATCACTCAACCCCTATACGCCGATACGCTCGTGCCCTAGCGTGCTGCTCGGCGGAGGGGGTCATGATTCATGGTTTCTTTCCTCTCAAGTGTAGATGAATGTAATACTCTAATTATCGAATAGACTACAGGACATCACTACGGAATGATCTTGCCGCCTTAATTTAATAAAGGCCTACACATTTTTCATGTACGTAATTAGAGGCTACATTAGGGTGTACATTTTTATTTATTAAACAATATTTCAACAGGGTCCCTTTCAGCAAAAACTGATATCAAAAGGGGCCCTAATAGCATAAAAACAAAACATGTATATACAAGTGATAAAACAAACTTGACAAAAACATATAAATCATACATATTAGAACACAGAAAGACATACAAAATTCGAGTCATCAATATTTGTAGCACAGGTACCATTGACGTTTAACATTTATGGGACATTATATACCATTTGAGTTCTTTTTTAAAACTAGAAAGGGTGGAAAGGGTTTTTAATTGAAGGGGCAAGGAATTGAACATTGATATTGAGGAAATAATGAATGAGCATTAATAGTAGGTCTGAAGTCTGCGCTCGCATCAATTGTTTGCCATTAATGTGTAATAAAAAATGCTTAGATTGTCAATTTTATGTTGCGATGTCAAAAATGTTCAGCTCGTGCTTCGCAATCGCATTATGTAATAGTTGAAATATGCATCGTCCTATGGCTAACTGCAAAACGCCTTTAACATGTCCATTTTCGATCAAGTCAGAACCCATATTAGAAATTTTCTCTCGCACTTCGCGCTCACAGTAATTATCTAGTTACATAGAAATCTTTTTCAGGTTTACAAACATTGCCCAGAATTTTCAATTTTCAGGTCAAAATACATGAAACTCCAAAAATCTTTATCTTGCGCTTCGCACTCACACTATTTAAATAGGGCTGATGAGATTATTACACTTTAATGTTGTTTTATAAGAGTAAAGCTATGAAATAACTTTTAGGATACGATGGTGAATAAAATGTATTTCACAAACAAAATATATATGCAGAACATTGCAGTCGGGAACAACTATGATTAATAGGTTGTCAATGAAATATGGTTGAAATGCTTAATTTCTAAAGATGATAACAGAAAGAAGATGAAGAGCATGAGAATGACAGGAAAAGAATATGCATGGAGCAGAACTCAATGCGTACACGTATATTTTTACAATACACTTTCAACAGTCAAAAGTAAACCCTAATTTAGAAAAGAGACTAAATAATATTTGAACTATATAATAATGGTCACATATATTTCATGATAGCTTGAAAAAAAAGTTATATGACTTGAATGTGGTTGAAATATGTAATTGCTTTGAAGAAAATGTCACAAAAAAACGATGAAAGGCTTGGGATAGGGGAGAAGAAAAAGAAAAAAATGGAGAAGACGAAGAATGATGCCATTGAAGAGGGGAAAATAAATTAATCAAAAACATTTAAAAAGGAGGCATAAATGGGGGGGGGGGAGTGTGAGAAAGAGAAAGAATAATTCGAAATAAATTTTGTCTGTATTTTGTGATTTTATTTAAAGCGGTCGTTACATATAAGTCTTGTAGAGAGTCACCTTGAAAGAAAATGTAAACTTATAGTTTGGGCGAGTGGGAGCGCGATCCATTCAATGCTGATAACAGCTTCAAGGTATATTGTATAATTGGGTCCCTTATTACACCCCGCGCTGGTCAGGAGTGAACAAAGGATTCCTTATTTCAAAATACCGTCGAAAAATCGGGCTCTTTGCCCCAAAGAATACTAAGCGGACCTCATGCACAAACAATGCTATTCAAAAGGGCTCTTTACTTGAAAAGCGGAACTCTCTTTATAATAATGCGCCCAAGTGTATGCTTTTAAGTCGAATAACACCAGTCTACAGCAACAAATCTACTAATTACAATGATGAGAATGAAAGCAACTGTAATGGGAATGTTCATTAGATTAAAATAGTAATTTGTACGAGTTATTTGTTTCCTTCAATCAAATATTCAAATCTCATGCTTGCGTGAAATGAAAATTTGTGGATCGAAATCCACAGACGTGGATGTGAAAGTGAAGGTCCGGGCTGAAAGTATTTATAGAATAAGTACAATTCACTGAGTAAAATGCCGAAAATTCCATCAAAATCAAATAATAAATAACAAAGTTATTGAATTTTGAATTTGAGCAATATTTTGTAAAAACAGTCGTCATGAATACTAGGTGGGCTGATGTCACATCCTACTTGTTCTGTTGTATTTTATTATAATTATGAGATTTGGTTTATTCAATTTTTCCTCCAAGAACTAGAAAAATTGGATTGACAACCGATTTAGTGCATTAGATATTTATTTCATTACAAGTGAGACATATTATTCTCACAAGTATGAAATGATGAAAGAATTATGAGTTTATGTACTAACGTATTAATGGGATGTGACATCATCAGCCTACACAGTGGCGTACCGTGGGTCACGGCATGGGGGGGGGGCACCAGCAAATTTTTTGAGTCACCAAGTGAGCCAGTTGCTAATTATGCTGACCTAATAGAGATATTTTAAGGACAGTGTCATTAAACGGATATGTATGTCACTGATCACATAATGCGAGCGCGAAGCGCGGGCTGAAATTTTTTTATATTCAGACCTAAAAGTGGAAATCATAAGCAAATTTTTGTAATCATGATATGTACCTGTTTCGCTAAACAAACAATGCGAGCGCGAAGCACGAACTGAAATTTTTGTATATATTGATGATTGATCCCAATCAGACATTTTAAGGACTATATTTTAGGAATCTATTAAGAGTATACATATCTCACCATAGTATTCTAATGCGAGTGCCAAGCGCTTGCTTCTTTTAGGAAATCATGAAGAGCAGACATACATGTATTATCTCACTAATCCACTAATGCCAACGTAAGCACAGACGGGAAATGTTTTATTTTAAGACCTTAAAATGATATGTCACTACATTACACAATAGCGAGGAGATATGTTTGGTGTATATTGACTTGAAAACGGGAGGTTTTAGTACAACAGTATTATATATCTCGTTAAACAGACAATGCGAGTATCAGGAACAATGAAGACATAGGCCCTGAGCAAATTAAGTTTCATAAAGGTATATATATTTTTATGTAATATAACATAACATAATTATAATATAATAAAACCATAATAATCAATACTTTCTTCCTTCCCACTATATGTTTCTTTCACTTTCTCCCTCTTTTCCCCCGTTTTTTTTTTTTTGCCAGCCGATGGGGGGGGGCACGTGCCCCCCATGTCTCCCCCCCCCTAGTTACGCCACTGAGCCTACATGTACCTAATGAACATTCATGACGACTCTTTTCACAAAATATTGCTAAACGTTAAACTTCACTAACTTTGTTATTTGTTATCCGATTGTTAAGACAATAGTACTTTGCGTAACTTGTGGAAATAAGAATTGCGTGTGTCATCGACAATTTTTCCTGAAATATTTCGCCTCAATATTTTAGTCTCTTTTCATCCAAAAGTTTACGAATGTTGCATCCGTATACTGTACGAAATGCTTTATCGTTACTTTACAAGTTGCAGCTTCATAAAGGACAAGTCCACCCTAACAAGAAGTTGATTTGAAAAAGAGAAAAGTCCATGAAGCAGAACATAAATAGAGAAAAATCAAACAAACGTAACATTGAAAATCTCATCAAAATCAGATGTAAAATAAGAAAGTTATGACATTTTTAAGTTTCGCTTTATTTCACAAAACAGCTGTATGCACATCGTGGTTGGAATGCAAAATTAGGGGAATGATGATGTCATCCACTCCATATTTCTTTTGTATTTTATTATATGAAATATGAAATTTTCTTATTTTCTCCTTATTGTCAAGTGAAACGATTTCTTCGTCCCTGAAGATGTAAGATTAATATTTCTTAACACATGTTTCAGTCAAGTTTGTCCTTATTGTCAAATCTGTAAAAATTGAAATATTATATGATTCAAACAATAATTCCATATTACTTTTTATTCATTTACAAGATAATTATGGACACGTCTAATGTGTTGACAGTTTCTATCCATCAAAAAAGGCCGAAAATTGTGAGAAATCTCAACAATCATAGCGTTACGAAAATTATCAAACATGTTTACAAAATTATCATACCATGCCATAATGGCATCTATTATAATAAAAAGACCTCTGCAAAGTGTAACCAAAATACATTTGAATTTCTCTATTTTCGATGTTGAAAGATTGCTTCATTTGCTCTCGAAGTTGACAAAATATAAGTCTACGTAATATGTTGACAATTTCTATCCATCAAAAAAGGCCGAAAATATTGTAAGTAGAAATTTCAACCATCATAGCGTTACGAAAATTATAACGCGTTTACAAAATTATCTTACAATGCCGTGTATATCAATGGCTTCTGGTAATACAAAAACCTCTGGAAAGTGTAACCAAAATAAATTTGAAATTCTTTATTTTCGATGTTGAAAGCTTGCTTCATTTTCTCTCGAGGTAGATAAAATGTAAGTCTACGTAATATGTTGACAATTTCTATCCAAAAAAAGGCCGAAAATATTGTGAGTAGAAATTTCAAACATAGCGTTACGAAAATTATCTAACGCGTTTACAAAATTATCTTATGTATATTAATGGCTTCCAATACCTCTGCAAAGTGTAACCAAAATACATTAGAAATTCATTATTTTCGATGTTGAAAGCTTGCTTTTATTTTCTCTCGAAGTTGACAAAATGTAAGTTAAGAGTATATAGGCCGACCGATCCATTATCATTATTGTATATTGTAATCATTTTCATGAAATTGAAAATTATATCACTATTGAACATCATTGCACGTAATAATAGACATTGATTACTCCACAAGAAAACACCAACAGTATAGGTCATGTGATATCTGAAGGTCTGAAATGGAGTAGATTACATACCATGCATGTAGACCCTCCAGTTTCTTTAATATTTAACAGAACGTATTTGTTTTTATTTCATTATTTCCAATAAACATTATAAAGGTATGAGTAAACCCTCATTTAGAAGGTTATACTTTACAACTACAGTGGTCATTTATAATATATACATATAGGCCTACATATATTAATATATTCGTGATAGCTTGAAAAATATGAATTGAATATAGATAAATTGGTTGGAAGAAAATAAGAAAGAAGCGATGATAAGGGGGGGGTAAGAAGAAGTAGAATTATGGCATTGAAGGGAGGGAAGAAAGAAAGAAAACCGCTTAAGCGAGACCGATGGATTTTTTTATAGAAGTTATGTTATGAAATGAGCTTTCTACTTCTGTCCATTTAAATGAATATGATACTATATTTTGGAATTAATTCAACCGTATTTCAGAGGGGGAAGCGCTGTACAATCAGAAACATTGCTTACTGCTAAAGGGAACAGCAAAAACAAATGTAATGAAATTTCTTGAAATACGTTTTCAAATTACACGAGTGGCCGCATTTGGCCGCAGTTCTACACACAGCATCACAAATATAATCCAGCAAAATAATCATAATATTCTTTTTATTATGGAAGTGTGTGGGATTTTATAAAATGTTGAATCGAAAAAGTCAAATTAATTAAAAACAGTTATATTCAATATTTTGCCAATCATAAAGATGTCAGGACACAATAAGCCTTTAATATAGATATATATATTCAATATATAATATTTTTCTGCTCAAATGGAAATGTCCAATATATCTATTAAAAAATCACTTAACATTTTTCGCATGAAACTGCATGGCGGCATCTCAGGTTACCACCAAAGGATGCACCTGTGTATTATTTTGTACTTTCTTAAGAAATTTTAAATATTTGCGATACGTTGTCTATCCATTCTATTAAGCTCCATGTTGTAAACAATAAAACTCTCACCCTTTGATGTTAACTCGGTATTGTCCACGCCGGTGCCATATCTTTGGCATGGGCGGGGCTGTGAGTCGAAACGCTTTTAGAATTCGCAAACAATAAACTTCTTACTATCATCCTCGCGCCAACTCCGGGCGCTGTCACCCCTTTAGAATTTGCTAACAATGAACTTCCTTCGATTGAAAACCAGTACCGTTCACACGACACCATCCATAGCACGAGCGCTTGAGTTTAAAAAACCCCGGGAACAAACTCTTAAAAAAAAGACGATTACTTCTGATAACCCTTCTGTATTAGTTTAGCTAATACATTGGTCACATTTCATATAATAAATTACAAAAGAGTGAGTGGGGATATGACATCATCAGCCCACCTTTTGAATTTTCATAAAGATATGCCTAGAAATATGTTCACCGGAATAATGCAAATGTTTAAAATTCATTAAAGAAAACCAAAACCCAAGAAGAGAAGTAATCTTATTGGAAAGAGTAAAATGAGAGGAACTATTCAAAAAAAGTTTCATCAAAATCGGTTATGAAATAAGCCAGTTATGGGAGTTTGAAAACTCTTGTTATATATACTTACTATGGGCATCCTCAAATTGGCAAACGTGCTTCAAAATGGCTGATTTTGTGGACAACGTTCAATTTGTTTTGTACAAAAATTTTCAGATTTTCCTCATTATCTTTCAAATTGCATCTTGCCTCCTTCTGAGCACAACATATGTCATGGGTAATATAATCCACATTATATGTCAAGGTCAGGAAATAATGTGAAATATGTGAAATAAATGGGAAAATCTGAAAATATGTGTACAAAACAAATGGAGAGTTGTCCACAAAATCAGCCATTTTGAAGCACGTTTGCCAATTTGAGGATCCGCATAATAAGTACAACAAGAATTTTTAATCGTCCATAACTTGCTTATTTCATAACCGATTTTGATAAAAAGTTTTTTAAATTGTTCCTCTCATTTTATTCTTTCCAATAAGGTTGCTTTTCTTCTTGGTTTTTTTTTTCCTTTAACTTCGTTACCCGATTTACAGCATTTTGCTTTGTGAATTTTACTCCATTTATTGAGATATAAATATCTCCGGCCTGGACCATCCATTTGATCCTACGGAAACTAGAGAGGGGGGATTACACGTTAAAAGTAGAAAATAGAATTACATCCGCCGCCCCGCACCCCTTTTTTCCTTGAGATTTTGGGGCCCTTAATTTGCGTGCTGATAGTCACATTCTCAAATGTTTTTTCCTTTCGCTCACGTTTCGCACTCGCACTACCAAGGAGCCCCCCCCCCCCCATTGTAATCCATGTAGTGATTGAACGTTAAATGGATGGTCTGGTTTGAAAATATTCATATCTAAAAATAGAGTAAAATTCACAAAACAAAATGCTGAAAATTTCATCAGTCGAAATAACGGAGTCATTTAATTTTCAATATTAACAATATTTTCTAAAAAAAAAGTTACATTAAGCACATCGCCATGAATATTCATTAGGTGGGCTGCTGATGTCATATTCCCACTATCCCATTTCTATTGTCATAACATGAAATCAAAATTGTTTCATTTTTTCATATATTACGTAAATGATGTGTCTCCATAATGATGCAGTAAGTTGCGGCAATAATAACTACATACAATTATTTTTTGTCGCCGCTCGCTGACTTTTTACTTTGAAGTCTTGTGCAAATTTTGAAACCAAATTTGTGACGCTCGTTTATGACATTACGCAACATTATGTAAGTGTATGTCAGACCCAAAATTGCTCAAAAACGTGATTTCATGTACAAACCCAATGCAAATTTATTTAGCCAAAATTCATAAAATGTGTGATTATTTCTTCTTTTACTTAGTAAACTTAATTGATTTTGCCTTGTTCATGATCAGAGTTAAGGCTGGAACGATTTCCATAGATAAAACAATGAAAAAAAAAGTAAAAAAAAGAGACATACATAAGAAATAAAAAAACAATGAAATACATAAGAAATCGGTCTTAGTACCAGAGTTTTTCCATTCACAATTGTTAGCGTGGCTATAAAGAATATTTTCACCAAAATATAGAATTCTAGAAGCTTTTGTAGTAAATGAGAGCAAAAAGTATGGTTTCATGAATAAATTAGCATAATTTAATCACAAAAAATATAAATATATGAATTCAGTGAAATTTACCCATGCAACTGCATTCATGTAGATTACGTCGTTCTCTACCATCATGTAATTTTTGCTGTGATCGCGCAATCCGCGGCTGAGATCTTGGGGGGCATAATGCCCCCCCCCCCGAATGACAAGAATCGAAATACCCCGGGAGATTCAGGGTTAATCAGTTGTCAATCCAATTGTTTATTTGTTTTAGTTCTTGGTAGATTTCTTTTTGCATAAACCCATTTTCATGGAATAGAATACATGAGAACAAGTGGGGACATGACACCATCAGCCAACCTGGTGAATATCAATGAAGACATGCCAAGAATTGTTTCACCTAAATGATGCAAATCTTTAAAATGCAATCCGATTTTGATCAAACCTACAGCATTTTGCTATGTACATTTTACTATATCTATTTATTTATTTATTTAGTTATTCATGTTTTATTTATAACCCCGGGGGGGCCACTTACATTGACGAGTGGATACCATGCGCGACCAAAAAAACACGTAAAAAGGATGTCCTTTTCACGATAGGGCACGTTACGTACGTAACGTGAAAAGGGTGTCAAAAACACAAAAATAATGAAAAAAGGGTATCTATTTCGCTAGTAAAATTACGTGTTTAGGGTCGAATTAGCGTAGATGATAAAACAAAATTAAAATGTTTTATAAAGGATGTCCTTTTTGCCCCAATACTACGTGTTTAGAGTCCGATTTGCGCGAGGTGTAGAAGGTGGGGTCGTACTAAACCAAATAAAGCCGACAACCAAAGGACCCGTAACAATAAAACATTCCTGTACTTGTTTAGGGGTTCATTTCAGGGAATATTTGCCAAGAGTATCGTTTTGTTTCCAATACTTGTTAAGGGTAGGGTTTCACACGCCAATACTTGTTAAGGGGTGCATTTTCAGAATATGGAAATTACGTGTTTAGGGTGCTTTTCGAGACCCCATGGTCGCGCATGGTATCCACTCGTGAATGGAACTGGCCCCCCCCCCCCCCCCGGGTTTATAACAAATGATAAAATAAGGTGGAGGGTAGTTTGGTTCAGTTATAAAACTGCTTTACAACGAAGCCCTCCCCCTTTACAAACATAATATAGAACATAAACATGATAATAATAAATACAAGTGAAAATTAACATAACAAGTGGAATGCCTCTGGCCGTCTCACCTGCATCACGCGGTTCAATATAGCAGCAGTGCTGACTTTGAATACTACTCTAACTCGCACAAGATGTTCAGTGATACATGGTTACTCTTATGTCCACTTTTTATGAACTAGACCAATAAACTTACAGACATATGATGGTTATTCAACAAAAAACCCCAACATGGCCATAGTTCATTGACCTTACATGACCTTTGACCTTGATCATGTGACCTGAAACTCGCACAGGATGTTCAGTGATACTTGATTACTCTTATGTACAAGTTTCATGAATCAGATCCATAAACTTTCAAAGTTTTGATGGTAATTCAACTGATACACCCACTTCGGACAAAGTTCATTGACCTTTGACCTTGGTCATGTGACCTGAAACGCGCACAGGATGTTCAGTGATATTTGATTACTCATATGTCCAAGTTTAATGAACTAGACTAATAAACTTTCAAAGTTATGATGGTAATTCAACAGATACCCCCGATTTGGCCAAAGTTCATTGACCCTAAATGACCTTTGACCTTAATCATGAGACCTGAAACTTGTACAAAATATTCAGTGATGCTTGATTACTATTATGTCCAAGTTTCATGAATCAGATCCATAAACTTTCAAAGTTATGATGGGAATTCAACAGATATCCCCAATTCGGCCAAAGTTCATTGACCCTAAATGACCTTGACCTTGGTCATGTGACGTGAAACTCATGCAGGATGTTCAGTGATACTTGATTAACCTTATGTCCAAGTTTCATGAACTAGGTCCATATATTTTCTAAGTTATGATGACATTTCAAAAACTTAACCTCAGGTTAAGATTTCAATGTTGATTCCTCCAACATGGTCTAAGTTCATTGACCCTAAATGACCTTTGACCTTGGTCATGTGACATGAAACTTTAATAGGATGTTCAGTAATACTTGATTAACCTTATGGCCAAGTTTCATGAACTAGGTCCATATACTTTCTAAGTTATGTCATTTCAAAAACTTAACCTCAGGTTAAGATTTGATGTTGACGCCGCCGCCGTCGGAAAAGCGGCGCCTATAGTCTCACTCTGCTTCGCAGGTGAGACAAAAAGTTATAATCTATAAAACAAACAAAAAGAAAACAAATAAACAAAAAAGAAAGAATCCTAGAAGATACTTTGTTATAATAAATGTTTGGCCAATAGGTAACCTCGTTTAAAAGAATTTATAGAATTGGTGGATTGAACTGAAAATGGGAGTTTATTAAATAGGGAGCTTGCTTTATAAGAGAATGACTTTCTTTTGAATTCAGTTTTGGGGAATGGAATGTCGAGAGAATTTAGTGCATAGCGGGTACAATATTTAAAGGTGCGAGAAGTAATAAGCGATTTTGAATAGTTAGGGGCGTTTACATTATTTTAAATACTAATAAACAGTAGTGATATTTTAGTCTTTGTTCAACGGATTGCCAATTTAGGGTTGTAAGAAGTGTACACTGCGGTGTATTATAATCCTTAATCCTTAATTTTTGTAGTTTGGAAAGATTTGTTTTTGAACAACTTCCCCATGCAGTGCAACAATAATCAATATGTGGTAAAATTAAAGCAAAATATAAGGTTACAAGAGTTTTATGGGGTATTAATTGCTTTATGCGGCGAATACATCCAATTGTACGTGATATTTTATTACATATATCAGGGCTCCACACTAACCCATTTTTTCTACTGGTCCAACCTATTCATGTCGGACCAGTAGATACCCAGTTTTTCAAATTTTTACTGGTCGGAACCTAAAATCTACTGGTCCCAAAAAATAAAGAAAACATCAAGAAAAGGCGCAAGTTTATTTTTCTAGCCTTTCATTACCCCCCCCCCCCCAAAAAAATGAAGGAAATGAAGGACAAAAAGAAAGCAAGACAGAAACGAAGAAAGGAAGGAAGGAAGGAAGGAGGAAGGAAGGAAGGAAGGAAAAGAAAGAATAAAAGAAAGGAAGAAAAAAGGTAAAGAAAGGATAGATGTGAAGGAAGAAAAAAAAGAAAGAGCTAAAGAAGGAAAGGAAGGAATAAAGAAGGAACAAATATAAGAAAGAAAGAAAGAAAAAAAAAAAGAAATGAAGGAAGGAAGGAAATGAAGCAAGCAATACAGAAAGAAAGAACAAATCCAGAAAGTAGTAAAGGAAATTGAAAGAAGCAATAAAAAAGAAACTAGGGTAAAAGGAGAGATGGAAAGACGGACAAAAGAAAGAAAGGAAGGATTGAAAGGAAGGAAGATTTTAAGGAAAAATGAAGGAAAGGTAAAATGATAGATAGAAGGAAAGAAATAAATAAAGTAAGGAAGGGAAGGAAAGAAGCAAGCAATTATAAAAAAAAAGAAAAGGTAAAATAGATGAAAGGAAGAAAAAAAAGAAAGACCGAGACAAAGACAGGAAGGAATGAAAGAATAAAGGAGAGAAAGGAAGCAAGCAGTCAAAAAAAAGAAAGGAAAGGTAAAAGGATATAATTAACAAAAGGGAAAAAGGAAATAACAAGACATATAGAAGAAAGGAAGGAATGAATGAATGTAAGAAAGGGCTGAGAAAAGAAAAAAGAAAGGGTAAATAAATGATGGATGAAAGAGAGAAACAAAGTAACAAAGAATGAAGAAAGGGGTAAAAAGAAGGAAGGAAAGAAAGGAAGAAGAGAAGAATATAGGATGGATGGACTCAAAAACTAAAGAAAGAAAATATGAAGAAAGAAAGAAAAAGGAAATAGAGAAAATATTTTATAAAAGGATAGAAAGAAAAAATGAATTAAAGAAAAAAAGGGAAATTAAAAAAGAAAGACAGTAACAAAAAAATCAAGGGACGAAACATAGAAAGATTAAAAAAAAAAGATTAAATTAGCTACGAAAGAAAGTCAGATACCATTAGTGTATCAACACACACATAAATGCATATGGTGGGGCTATTATGTATTCAGACGATATCATCCGAAACCCGATCTGTTTGAACCAAAACAGAAGTGAAAGTTTCTCCTTTTACTGCTTACAAATGATAGAGTTGCTCCAATTTTTAGGAAATATGGACATTATAAGAGCCTTTCATGAGTATGAACCTTGAATTTTGACAGTTCTGTGAGAGATTTCTGCCAGAGTTTGGCCAGGCTTCGTTCGTGCGGGCAGTGGAGAATTTACCATATGAGTTGTGTGGCTGACTCCATGTACACTGTATGCATGCTGGATAGTACTCTAGTAACACTTACATGCGATTCATTCTGTGTGTATTCTGTGTGTGAATGGCAGAATTTAACGGGGGGGGGAATGGTTTGCTGTGAATTTGACCATTTCTGGAAAAGTTATTGGCCCAACAATGGTTTTATTACTGGTCATGTCGGACCCTTAAATCTTGCTATTTTTGGAAAAATTACCTGCCCGACAATGATATTTTTACTGGTCATGTTGGACCAGTAAATCTTCCAATTTCTGAAAATCTACTGGCCCGACAGCGATTTTTACCGGTCTGGGACCGTCGGACCGCCGCTAGTGTCGAGCCCTGCATATATATCTTACATGGTCAGACCAGGTCAGTTGCGAGTCAAGTATAACACCATGATATTTCATTTTATCAACACATTGCAAGTAGTTATCGTACAATTTCATCTTGAATTGGTGATTATCTAGCTTTCTTTTAGTGCCAAAAGGCATGACCATGGTTTTCTGCATGAATATACATCTTATTAATATCAAACCACTTGCATATTAAATCAAAGTCATTTTGTAAATTAAATTGAACTTCAGAAAAGTTATGAGAATTGTTAAAAATAATGGTATCAAATGTTTATGAATTCTTAAGTTGTTAATATCGTTAATATATAGACAAAAGATCAAGATATAAATATTTCAAGCCTGGAACATCTTTTTCAGCTCTTGCCAGTGTTAAGCCTTTCCTAGATAGGGACTTATAATGTATACAGGAGGACATTTTAAGCCTCCAGCCAGGATTTTTTCTGTCCTAATTGCGACCATTATTAATTAACATAACATAAATTTAGCAACCTTATGACTTTATATGCAGTCTATCCTTTTTTCCTGTTCATCATTTTCAAGACCTCTGCAACTGGGTCGTGTTATTTTACGTTTAAATTTGCTGCTGCATGTAGTTTATGTTGGGTTGAAATCCTACGAATATTCAAGAGAGAGAGCTCCCCTTTAGAGTATAAAATAGAAAATACATCCATCGTCCCGCCTAACTTAGTTCTTCTTTCTCATAATGAACTATTCATGTTATCAGTTTTTAATATGGTATGATAACTTCATCTCACAAGTCACCGATAATTTTTTACTCTCCGCACGGTAATTCAAAATTTTTAACCTGTGGTACGTGTATGTTCTTTTTGACAAGCCTATATAGCTGTGAGCTGGGCATTGTTTGCTGTGGGTAATTAAGTACATGTAACAAATTGACGCAAAGGTTCGAGCCCTGGTCTAGTGTCTTTCGGATGGTGACGTTAAAGTTTGGTTCCATACGTAAATATTCATATACAGATTATTGGATTGAAATTTGAATTTCGTTTTTGATACTGAAATATATTGATGACTAGTTAGTCTATACATTAACTCTGAATTAAGGTTCTAAAAGTAATACTATATGTATGTTTAATTGGAATGAAATTTGTAATTGTAATGGATTATTGATAACTAGTTATTTTCATGATGCATGTAGTACCGGTACTCTTTTTTTCTACTAAATTTCAAGTACATGTATCGCCTTCTTTTGTGATATCGAGGCTTCGTGTATATTATTTGTCTGTAGCCTTTGTGTAAACGGGTATGCACTTCCACTCACATAATTTTTCTTATAAATGTAATAATGAATTTGAATTTTTAAAAAGATCAATATTTTATTGTTTAATGTGGTATTTTGATGTTTATTGACTTGAAGCTGTGAACAAATATTTCCAATAGAAATGGATAAATAAAGAGATTAAAGACAAACTTGAAAGAGGAACTTGATCTGATACACGTCTGACAAAACTCAAATACACACATCCTCCTCACACAAACAACAATAAACAGCAAACAAACCGATACAATGCATGCAATAAGCGCAAGGCAGCGCGCGCATGCGCACAGAACTTTTGAGGTGACGAAAAAAAGGCTGTACGACAGCTAGCAAAAGCTATAAGCTAAGATTTGTCAAGGCAGCCATATATATACCGTATAGGGCTATATATACACGCTCGCCGGTCTTCAACTTTACTAGCCAAGTTCTTCGATACTTTTTTTTGTGATCATAGAGCAGCAGCAAAAGCTTTAAAAGCTGAGATACACTGTACTTCGTCGACAAAATATACGGTGGATCGACGAGACGGTCTTCAACAATTTTGGTACCGTACTAGCAAGGCCGCGCCAGCCAAGGCTAGGCCTAGGCCAGTTTCTTCGATAAAGTGCTACCGAGGCAATACTGAAATAATTTTAGGCCTTTAAGTTACAGCTCAGACGTCGAACTCAAAACAATGCCTATTTTTAAGTTTAGGTGATCGTACTCGAATAATTCGCTGGAGCGAAGATGGTGCTTCTCTTGCCGAGATGAAAAATAGACTTTTTGATTACGGTGTCGAAGTGTCGCGTTCTGCAATCTCTAAGTGTATCCATCGTTACCGGGACACTGGATCTGTAGGCGACAGGCAGCGGACTGGGAGACCAAGCGTTGTGGGCGAAGAGGAGATAAGGTACATCGACTCACTCATTGAGGAAGACAACGAAATTTCGTCAGTCGCAATAAAAGACAAACTGAGGCAACGGTTTGACAAGGTAAGATAAATTGCATTGGCCAATTAATGCAGGGATTATAACCAGATTTTTTTTTTTATTATTACTACATGATGATGTAGCACAAAAAATGGAAACCCCACTCTAACTAACTTTACTTCATTCAGTTAGGCTAAATATGAATGATTGCATTCATTTCAATTCTGCAATTTTAATCATTTGTGTGTAGTTATGCTATTTCAAATAATTTTATATTGTGATAATCTTTTAATAGATATTTTTAAAAATTGTTATACAGAAGATAGTGAAGGCCTATGAATTTGAACACAGTGTAAACATGTATGTGATAGCAAAATTTCCAATGTTATGAAAAAAACCAAGTTACATGTATGATGTTGCATTTTTAATCCAGCATGTTGACCCATTTTTTTAAATTTATACCTACAGGTCTTCAGTGTAAGCACAATCAAACGGCTTCGCCAGAAGATTGGATGGACCAGGACCAGAGCCATGTATGGTCAACTGATCAGGAACTATAACAAGGCGGCTCGTCTGGCATTTGCTTTGCGGATGTACGAGATTAACGAACAATTCCATGACATCATTTACACAGATGAAAGCACGTTCTGGGTGGAGAACAACGCTCGCTACTATTACAGGAGAGTTGGTACAGCCAACAAAAAGATGGGGAAACCGAAACACCCCTACAAGGTGCACGTCTGGGGCGGCGTCTCTAGGAGAGGAACCACTCGTCTGGCCATCTTTGATGGAATCATGCGTAAGGAGTTCTTTACCCATGAATTGCTCCACCAGTACCTGCTCCCCTTCATCCGTGAAGCGTACCCAGAAGGTTGCCGGCTCATGATGGATAACGACCCGAAACACAGCAGTCGGTATGCAATGCAATTCATGAGGGAACACAACATCAATTGGTGGCGCACTCCTGCAGAGAGCCCTGATGCAAACCCAATAGAGCACATCTGGGGAAACATGAAGGTCTTCATGAGGAGAGTGAGTATTGTTGATTTTATGAAATCAAGATAACTTCAAATTTTGTACATCTGAAATTTTCAAGACTTGTACATACACTCACAAGGTAACAATAGAGACGAAAGTGATCATACAACCGACTAGATATTTATATTTTAAAAAGATGCATTGCTTCACTAAACCACTTTATAGTATACTGGTGAAACCGATTTCATTTTTATCAATGATGTACCATTCCAATCATTAGGTTTGTCAGTACGACTGTACATGTAGCATTATTATAAGTGTAAGATGAGCCATTCTTTGCAGAGCCACATAAGATGAATTTTGTTCACAAACTTTTTTTTCTTTGTCATTTCTTTTTTTATACATATAGCATATCAAGCCAAGAACTAAAGACCAGCTGATTGCAGGACTCAAGTACTATTGGACCACCTAGCTGACACGTGAGCGAATTGAACGACACAACAATGTCTACCACGTCTATCTGGAAATCATCAGAGAGAGGGGACAGGACCAAGTACTAGCAAGTTGATCAGGTCTACAAGTACATGTATGACAGTATGAGCGAACTGAATGGCATGTCAGCAATGTCTTTACTTTGGAATACCACCACATCATATGTGAAAAACTCTTCTATACAGGCTTATGTTATGCAAATGACCAACAATGACTGTACATGTAAGTGATTATTGGTTGGTCCAATTTGGTTGGTCCAATTTGTTTGATTCTAACCAAGGCTAATGAGAAATACCAGTATTACCAGTATTTTCTTATCTTGATTTATAGGAATTTCTGTTGGTCACGCAAAATTGGTCAAGGAAATCTTGCATTCAAGGCATTTTTGGTAATGCAGTTTTAATTGAATTTTGGGCCTGTAAATTCTATGACTGTGACCAAAATGAATATTCTATGTCTATTATGTGCTTATCATAAGCATGTATGTCAGAATAAAGGCAGATTTTTTTTGTGGTGTCAATGTCATAAAAAAACAAAGGAAAATATTGAGTAAAATTACATTTCCATGTACAAGATAGGTCTAGTCTAGTTGACCTGTTTTATCTTTGTCCTTAACAAATATAATGCATTTGGTGCAATATTAAAACACATGTTTCTTTCATCATAACCCTTCTGATTCTTTCTGTTTTATTTTTTTTCAAGGTTTGAGAAAGAGATATAGAGCGAGAGGAGAAAGTTGTTTGAACGTTGAGATGGGGTGTTTGAAGTACTGTACATGTATTGGGAGGGGTCCTGCTTGAATTCCATAATCGAGTGCGTTGTGATTGAAGATGGTTCCATTTTCCTCTTCGTTCTCTGTTCTAGCATGGTTCTTGCTTCTCATTCTGTCCCCTGCCCTCAGCATTCTTTTGTTTTCGTTTAAAAATCAAAAGATACTAGGATGGAATGAGAGTCGGAAGAGAGTGATTGAACCCGGGATTACCAGCGGGGGAGGGGTGGGGTCTTCCTTGAATTCAATACCGAAGTGCGATGTAGTTGAAAATGGTTTCCTTTACTTCTTTTTCCTTTATTCTTTTTTCTCGCCTCTCTTTCTGTCTGCCTTTGTCTGACTTTTCTGTTTTATTTTGTTTGAAAATAAAAAGCTACGGAGTGAGAATGAGAGGCAAAGGGGAGTGATTGAAACCGAGAGAGAGGGAGGGGGGCCAATTAAATTCATTACTCGAGTGCGTTGTGATTGAAGAAAGTTCCATTTTATTCTTCGTTCTCTCTGCCGCCATAAGGCCTATCTGTTTTATTTCGTTTGAAAATCAAAACTTATAGGAAGTGAGATTGAGAGGCGGAAGAGGGCGATTGAAAGGAGGGGGGGGTCCTGCTTGAATTTAAGACTCGAGTGCGATATAGTTGAAGATGGTTTGATAATTTGATTACATTTCCTCGGACTTCTTTCTTCTTGCTTCTCATTCTCTCTCCTGCTCTAATGCCAATCTGTTATATGGGTGGGGTTCCTGCTTGAATTCAAGACTCGAGTGCAATGTTGGTTTGATTTCATTTCCTCCTTCGTATTCTCTTCTTGCTTCTCATCCCCCCCCCCCCCCGCCTCAGTGTAATTTTTCATTTGAAAATCAATAACTGGAAAGTTAGAATGATTGAAACCTGCAGGGGGGGTGTGATCCACTTAACTTCATTAATCGAGTGCGTTGTGATTGAAGATAGTTCTATTTTGTTCTTCGTTGTCTGTTCTTGCTTCTCATTCTCTCTGCTACCATTAGGCATATTTCGTTTGAAAATCATAAGCTATAGGAAGTTAGAATGAGAGGCAAAGGGGAGTGATTGAAACCGAGGGGGGGTATCCACATTACTCGAGTGCGTTGTGATTGAAGATGACTCCATTTTCGTCTTCGTTTTCTCTGCTTGCTTCTCATTCTCTCTGCCGCCATACGACCTATCTGTTTTATTTCGTTTGAAAATCATAAGCTACAGGAAGTTAGAATGAGAGACAAAGGTGAGTGATTGAAACCGAGAGGGGGGGATCCACATTACTCGAGTGCGTTGTGATTGAAGATGATTCCATTTTCTTCTTCGTTGTCTGTTCTTGCTTCTCATTCTCTCTGCCGCCATTAGGCATATTTCGTTTGAAAATCATAAGCTATAGGAAGTTAGAATGAGAGACAAAGGGGAGTGATTGAAACCGAGAGAGAGGGGGGGGGGGGGGTTATCCACATTACTCGAGTGCGTTGTGATTGAAGAAAGTTCCATTTTCTTCTTCGTTCTCTCTGCCGCCATAAGGCCTATCTGTTTTATTTCGTTTGAAAATCAAAAGTTATAGGAAGTGAGATTGAGAGGCGGAAGAGGGCGATTGAAAGGAGGAAGGGGGGTCCTGCTTGAATTCAAGACTCGAGTGCGATGTAGTTGAAGATGGTTTGATAATTTGATTACATTTCCTCGGACTTCTTTCTTTCTTCTTGCTTCTCATTCTCTCTTCCACTCTAACGCCCATCTGTTATATGGGTGGGGGTTCCTGCTTGAATTCAAGACTCGAGTGCGATGTTGGTTTGATTTCATTTCCTCCTTCGTATTCTCTTCTTGCTTCTCATCCCCCCCCCCCCGCCTCAGTGTAATTTTTCATTTGAAAATCAATAACTGGAAAGTTAGAATGATTGAAACCTGCAGGGGGGGTGTGATCCACTTAACTTCATTAATCGAGTGCGTTGTGATTGAAGATAGTTCTATTTTGTTCTTCGTTGTCTGTTCTTGCTTCTCATTCTCTCTGCTGCCATTAGGCATATTTCGTTTGAAAATCATAAGCTATAGGAAGTTAGAATGAGAGGCAAAGGGGAGTGATTGAAACCGAGGGGGGGTATCCACATTACTCGAGTGCGTTGTGATTGAAGATGACTCCATTTTCGTCTTCGTTTTCTCTGCTTGCTTCTCATTCTCTCTGCCGCCATACGACCTATCTGTTTTATTTCGTTTGAAAATCATAAGCTACAGGAAGTTAGAATGAGAGACAAAGGTGAGTGATTGAAACCGAGAGGGGGGGATCCACATTACTCGAGTGCGTTGTGATTGAAGATGACTCCATTTTCGTCTTCGTTTTCTCTGCTTGCTTCTCATTCTCTCTGCCGCCATACGACCTATCTGTTTTATTTCGTTTGAAAATCATAAGCTACAGGAAGTTAGAATGAGAGACAAAGGTGAGTGATTGAAACCGAGAGGGGGGGGATCCACATTACTCGAGTGCGTTGTGATTGAAGATGATTCCATTTTCTTCTTCGTTGTCTGTTCTTGCTTCTCATTCTCTCTGCCGCCATACGACCTATCTGTTTTATTTCGTTTGAAAATCATAAGCTACAGGAAGTTAGAATGAGAGACAAAGGTGAGTGATTGAAACCGAGAGGGGGGGATCCACATTACTCGAGTGCGTTGTGATTGAAGATGATTCCATTTTCTTCTTCGTTGTCTGTTCTTGCTTCTCATTCTCTCTGCCGCCATTAGGCATATTTCGTTTGAAAATCATAAGCTATAGGAAGTTAGAATGAGAGACAAAGGGGAGTGATTGAAACCGAGAGAGAGGGGGGGGTTATCCACATTACTCGAGTGCGTTGTGATTGAAGAAAGTTCCATTTTCTTCTTCGTTCTCTCTGCCGCCATAAGGCCTATCTGTTTTATTTCGTTTGAAAATCAAAAGTTATAGGAAGTGAGATTGAGAGGCGGAAGAGGGCGATTGAAAGGAGGAGGGGGGGTCCTGCTTGAATTCAAGACTCGAGTGCGATGTAGTTGAAGATGGTTTGATAATTTGATTACATTTCCTCGGACTTCTTTCTTTCTTCTTGCTTCTCATTCTCTCTCCCGCTCTAATGCCCATCTGTTATATGGGTGGGGGTTCCTGCTTGAATTCAAGACTCGAGTGCGATGTTGGTTTGATTTCATTTCCTCCTTCGTATTCTCTTCTTGCTTCTCATCCCCCCCCCGCCTCAGTGTAATTTTTCATTTGAAAATCAATAACTGGAAAGTTAGAATGATTGAAACCTGCAGGGAGGGGGTGTGATCCACTAAACTTAATCGAGTGCGTTGTGATTGAAGATAGTTCTATTTTGTTCTTCGTTGTCTGTTCTTGCTTCTCATTCTCTCTGCTGCCATTAGGCATATTTCGTTTGAAAATCATAAGCTATAGGAAGTTAGAATGAGAGGCAAAGGGGAGTGATTGAAACCGAGGGGGGGTATCCACATTACTCGAGTGCGTTGTGATTGAAGATGACTCCATTTTCGTCTTCGTTTTCTCTGCTTGCTTCTCATTCTCTCTGCCGCCATACGACCTATCTGTTTTATTTCGTTTGAAAATCATAAGCTATAGGAAGTTAGAATGAGAGGCAAAGGGGAGTGATTGAAACCGAGGGGGGTATCCACATTACTCGAGTGCGTTGTGATTGAAGATGACTCCATTTTCGTCTTCGTTTTCTCTGCTTGCTTCTCATTCTCTCTGCCGCCATACGACCTATCTGTTTTATTTCGTTTGAAAATCATAAGCTATAGGAAGTTAGAATGAGAGACAAAGGTGAGTGATTGAAACCGAGAGGGGGGGTATCCACATTACTCGAGTGCGTTGTGATTGAAGATGATTCCATTTTCTTCTTCGTTGTCTGTTCTTGCTTCTCATTCTCTCTGCCGCCATTAGGCATATTTCCTTTGAAAATCATAAGCTATAGGAAGTTAGAATGAGAGACAAAGGGGAGTGATTGAAACCGAGAGGGGGGTTATCCACATTACTCGAGTGCGTTGTGATTGAAGAAAGTTCTATTTTCTTCTTCGTTCTCTGTTCTTGCTTCTCATTCTCTCTGCCGCCATGAGGCCTATCTGTTTTTATTTCGTTTGAATATAAAATGCTATAGGAGGTGAGATTGAGAGGCAAAGGGGAGTGATTGAAACCGAGAGGGAGGGGGGGGGTCCACTAAATGTTCATACTCGAGTGCGTTTTGATTGAAGATCGTTCAATTTTCTTCTTCGTTCTCTCTTGCTTCTCACTCTCTGCCGCCATAAAGCCTATCTGTTTTATTTTGTTTGAAAACAAAAAGCTACGGAGTGAGAATGAGAGGAAAAGGAGAGTGATTGAAACCGAGAGGGGGGGGGCAATTCAATTCATTACTCGAGTGCGTCTTGGTTGAAGATAGTTCCATTTTCTTCTTCGTTCTCTGTTCTTGCTTCTCATTCTCTCTGCCGCCATAAGGCCTATCTGTTTTATTTCGTTTGAAAATCAAAAGCCAGAGGAAGTTAGAATGAGAGACAAAGGGGAGTGATTGAAACCGAGAAGGGGGGGGGGTTATCCACATTACTCGAGTGCGTTGTGATTGAAGATGATTCCATTTTCTTCTTCGCGCTCTCTTCTTGCTTCTCATTCTCTCTGCCGCCATAAGGCCTATCTGTTTTATTTCGTTTGAAAATCAAAAGCTATAGAAAGTGAGGTTTGGAGGCGGAAGAGGACGATTGAAAGCAGCATTAAGGGGAGGGAGGGGTGGGGTCCTGCTTGAATTCAATACTCTAACGCGTTGTAGTTGAAGATGAAGATGGTTCCATTTATTTGATTTCACTTCCTCATTCGTTCTCTCTTCTTTCTTCTCACACTCTGTCTCCCGCTCTCAGTCTGTTCTATTTCATTATAAAATCAATTAAGGACTATTTACTTCAATACTTTACAGTCTTGTTCGATCTTATCAATTCGTCAAATATTTCGTACATGTACATCCATATTGAACAAAATGCTCTCCATCATGCTTCTTAAACACTTATTTGGCAATGCACGCCTTTTTAAGCGGGTAGTTGTTAATGCAGGTAAAAACCATATATCATTTTATTCATTTCCATAAACAAGGCTAATATTTTGACGATTTTTATCAATCAGAAATGTTCGAAAATTGTGAGTAGAAAACTGTATTCCTGTTTAGCCTTACCACAGTCTGTTGTCTAACGTGTTACATAATGCACACAGCAAGCCTACATCGTGTATTAATGATTTCTGGAAATATACATGTACATGTAAAGTTTAACCTAACACATTTCTGAAGTTCTTTATTTTCAATGTTGAAAGCTTGCTTTTATTTTCTCTCAAAGTTTATAAAGAATGGAACTTAGGAGTAGGCCTACCATACCAGCGTGGCAATCATCATTACTGTATTAACCATTATTATTGAACGATATCATTACTTATACATTTAATATTCTACAATAAGCACCAATATCGGATATGTACCAGTTTTTACCACAAACATGTCGATCTTCCATTTTCATTAATATTAACATTTAAGACGCTGTCACACCTTGGCGTTTTAGACAGCGTATGCCCGACGTATGAGGAATTTGGCGAATACGCTGGCGTACGTCGAATACGTTACGGGTAAGTTTTGCATACGTTGAGAGTACGCTAAAACACGCTGGTATACGCCGTCATACGGCGAGGTCGTCGAAAAATTTTGTGCAAGCACAAAATTTTTCGACGTATGCCAGCGTATGGCTCATACGTCCCGCATACGCGGGTCATAAGTTGTAGGCAAGTTACGCGATCGTTGATACACGTTGACACGCGTTACTCGTAAGTTACTCATAAGTCGATGTACGTCGAGATAATGTCCAGCGTACCCTAAAACTTACTTCTAACCTATAACGTGCTTTGAACGTATGTGTAACTTAACTCCAACGTATATTGACGCATGAAGACGTGCTCGGACGACCACAAAACAATACTGAACGTGTTTATAACTTACAGGTACCGTATAATGGCGTATTGACAACGTTTATAGGAATTGGTATATAAAGGTGGGGTTCACAGGAGTTTTCTTCGGCATGGCGGTGGTGTTGATACGGTGATGTATTGTGCGGTTATGATTTGAATAGTCGAGCGGCAGCATTTTTTTAGGCTAGCCTACGAACGTGTTCGTCAGCGATACGTTGCCGCGCGCTATGCGTAAAGGTGGTGTCACACCTTGGCGTTTTAGACAGCGTATGCCCGACGTATCAAAATTTCTCTAAAACGTCGGCATACGCTGAACTTTGATTTTTTTTCAACTCTGGGCGTATACTTAGCGTATTCATAACGAGTTGGACGTATACATAACGTATTAGTAACTTATATCGAACGCTTCGTTAACTTACAAGTAACGTATTCCAACGAATGCTTAGCGTATTGCTGGCGGCGTACACAACTTATGCCCTACGATAGCCTAACTTACGCATAGCGCGCGGCAGCGTATCGCTGACGAACACGTGTCATAGCCTATAAAAAGGCTGCCCTCGACTATTCAAATCATAACCGCACGATACATCACCGTATCAACACCACCGCCATGCCGAAGAAAACTCCTGTGAACCCCACCTTTGTATACCAATTCCTATAAACGTTGTCAATACGCCATTATACGGTAGCTGTAAGTTATAAACACGTTCAGTAAGTTTTGTGGTCATCCGGAGCACGTCTTCATACGTCAATATACGTTGGAGTTAAGTTACACATACGTTCAAAGCACGTTACTCATAGGTTAGAAGTAAGTTTTAGGGTACGCTGGACATTATCTCGACGTACATCGACTTATGAGTAACTTACGAGTAACGTGTGTCAACGTGTATCAACGATCGCGTAACTTGCCTACAACTTATGGCCCGCGTATGCGGGACGTATGAGCCATACGCTGGCATACGTCGAAAAATTTTGTGCTTGCACAAAATTTTTCGACGACCTCGCCGTATGACGACGTATACCAGCGTGTTTTAGCGTACTCTCAACGTATGCAAAACTTACCCGTAACGTATTCGACGTACGCCAGCGTATTCGCCAAATTCCTCATACGTCGGGCATACGCTGTCTAAAACGCCAAGGTGTGACAGCGCCTTAAATTAGGCTATCGTAGGGCATAAGTTGTGTACGCCAGCAATACGCTAAGCATTCGTTGGAATACGTTACTTATAAGTTAACGAAGCGTTCGATATAAGTTACTAATACGTTATGTGTACGTCCAACTCGTTATGAATACGCTAAGTATACGCCCAGAGTTGAAAAAAACAACAACAAAGTTCAGCGTATGCCGACGTTTTAGAGAAATTTTGATACGTCGGGCATACGCTGTCTAAAACGCCAAGGTGTGACAGCGCCTTTAGCAGACGCTTATGAAGGCGTATGTCATTTCATTTTTTTTTTACAAAAAACATTGGCAGGTAAAATATAAATCATTGTTACAACTACACTGGTCACATTAAACTCGTGAATCGTGATAGCTTAAAAAATAAATGAATATGGTCGAAATAGTTAATTTGATTTGATAAAAGGAGGGCGGGGAAGAAGAGGAAAAGAAAGGGGAAATAGAAAAGACATACATGTACTTATAAGAAGAATAGGGATTATTATTATTATTATACTATTAGAAGGAGAATGATGACAATCAAGGAGGAAGAGAAGGAATAATCAGAAAAAATGATGAAGGAGAATATTAAGAAGAAATATAAAGTAGAATATTACAAAATACAAGTAGTAAAATATTGAGAAAACAGCAATACATGTAAAACTCGTTTGCATAATCATGAAATCAAATTGGAATTCTATTGACTTTCTCCCCCCCCCTCGCCCCCTAAGAATTGGGTACTGGGTGTACATTTCGCACAATATTTTCGACTTTCGGGTGATAAATTAAAATGAGCAAACAAGGCCCTTCACTGGGGAAGGGGGCGGTCATCCCAATCGCCCATTAAAATTTGGAGTCGACACACGTAGACTGCTGTCTGTTTCGAGGAATAGTTTACTTTTTTTTCATTTCTCCTCGTACACAGACGGCTCGCTATCGTGAAGCCACCATTGGGGTTAACCCTTGCAAAATCTCCTCGACTGGGCTCATCGTTTTTTGTGTTTATTTCATAAAAAATATATTAAAATAAGAATGTCCCAAAAGTAAAAATAGATATTATTATTCCGTTTCGTTATGAAATGCACCAAACGGGGAAAATAAACTCCACTTCCCTGTTTTATCCGAAATCAATACGTAAACATTGAGTCCCTGCACAGATCGAGCTAGAACTTTGGTCTCTGTATTTGGTGAGTGCATGGAGTCGGAGTTCAGCGGAACAGCCAACATAACAGAGACCGAAGCTTATGATCTACGCTACACGAAGCATGCATGCAGCAGTGACAAATTTGTACCACTTTGTACTAATATGTATTACTTCATTTTTGTTTATACTTTGTGTGTGTTGACTCAATAAAACATATCAGTACAAAGTACAAAGTTGTCTAGACCATCGTACCTGGCGCGTCGCGCCGGGCTGCCTTGGCAAGTCCTTGTCTGACAAAGCATGCACGATAAGGGGTGCCGTGTGCATGTGCTCCTTTCAAAGCAGAGCGATTCCAGAGATCGCTACAAGTGAGTTGTTTGCCAAACCAATTAATTATCGAAGTGCATCAAAAATAAATCTGTATCTGTCTACAAACATATCTAAGGTTTGCTGGTGAGAGTCCTAGCGCGAAAATATCACAGCGAGCTCAAGAAAAAGTAGTCCGTGGCTGTAAACGGCGCGCGCCGAACCACACGACCGGATCACATAGATATGCCACACATAGTTCTGGCCTAACGTTCACGCACGTTAATATTGCGTTAGTCAGACTCTCATCGATTTGCACGTTTGACGTGCGATAACTGTCAACTTTATTTTGGGCGATACTGCATCTTTAAACAATTCAATATCTTTGACTCCAAACAGCTCTGATAATTTTACCAAATTCTTGCCCATGCAAAATTCAAGTTCTCTTTACTTCAAACCTATTTCTGAGAATGATATCACTGATGTTGTTAAAAAGCTAAACTGTACAAATAGTTGTGGCATTGATAATTTAAATCCTCGAGTTATAAAGAATGTTATATATTGTATAGTCAAGCCGTTATGTTTTATCTTTAATTTGTCTATTTTGACTGGTATTGTACCTTTCAAATTGAAGACTGCAAAAGTTATACCTGTTCATAAGAAAAGTGATGTTCATGATGTTTTTAATTATCGACCAATTTCCATACTTCCTTATTTTTCAAAAATTTTGGAAAGGCTTATCTACAATCGACTTTATGATTTTTTATGTACTAATTCAATTTTAAATGAATGTCAATATGGTTTCCTAAAGAATGTATCAACCGAAATGGCTGTCATTGATTTACATGATTATTTAATTAATGTTTTCAATAAAAAACTTTATTCTATTGGAGTATTCCTAGACTTAAGCAAAGCTTTCGACACCATTGACTTTTCAATACTTGTATCAAAACTTTATAATTATGGAATAAGAGGTTTACCTCTTCAGTGGTTTCAAAGTTATCTGTACAATAGAATTCAATATGTTTCTTTTAACAACATTTTGTCCAACCCATTAGAGATTTCATGCGGCGTGCCCCAGGGGTCAATCCTCGGGCCCCTCCTTTTTCTGATATATATCAATGACCTGCCTTTTTGTTCTGATAAATTGAAATTCATTTTATTTGCTGATGACACCAATATTTTATTCAGTTCAAATGACATTACTTCTTTATATGACACATTAAACATTGAATTATTGAAAGTTTCGAACTGGTTTAAATGTAATAAATTGGTAATTAATGCTGATAAGTCTAACTTCATATACTTTTGTTCCCAATATCGACGTTCATCAGCAGATATCCTCAATTCATTTAAATTGGAAATGTCAGGTAACTATATCAAACGTGTTACCTCAACCAAATTTCTGGGTATTACTATTGACCAAAATTTATCTTGGAAAACTCATATAGCTCAAATTCACAAAACAATATCTAGAAATGTTGGTGTCATCAGCAAACTTTGCCATGTCTTGCCCCAATCCGTATTGCTAATGTTATACAATACTCTTATTTTACCGTATCTCAGTTACTGTAATATTGTTTGGGCAAATACTCATCCAACTAAACTCAAATGTTTATACCTCCTGCAAAAGAGGGTTGTCAGAATAATTACACTTTCTCATTATCAAGCCCATTCTAGCCCATTATTTAAACAACTGGATATATTAGATGTATACCAGTTGAATGACTATATGTGTGCAATTCTCATATTTAAGCATGTAAACACTGAACTTCCTAAGTACATATCGGATATGTTTGTAAAGAACAGTTTAATTCATTCTTATAATACTAGAAACAGGAATCAATACCACAGATGGAATCTGAATACAGAATTTGCTTTTATTCATGTAGGCACCATGCTCCTACAATCTGGAATTCACTCCCTACATGTACAACCTCAATTTCATTTTATAACAGATTTAAAAACAATCTAAAGCTCTATTTGATCAAAAGTGACTCTCGTTGAATTCTAAAGGATTTTTTTGGTCTCCTTTTTACTTTCACCCCCCCCCCTCTGCTTTCCATTTTCTCCTTCCCTTTTCATGTATGTTTGTTCTGGGTCTGTTTTGTTATACCGTTATGTTATACCGATGTGTTTTACCTGACGGCTAAGAAAGCACGAATGCCTGTGAGCAAGCAACCAGGGGACCAACGGCTTAAGGTCCTCTCCAAGGGACCTGGTAATGAGGATAAATGCCTTACCAAAGGGCACTAGCGCACCACTTGTGAATCGAACCCGGGTCACCGGAATCCGAAACCCCCGCTCTACCGACTGAGCTATCGCGCCTTTGGTACAAGACGCGATTCATTTTTTTTTTACTGAGTATTCACTGAATTTGTTCTCCGCTTTTATTAATTGATCAAATCCTATGTTATCAAGGGAACTGTCTTGACAAGACCTCTTTGGTCTTTTACAACTATACCTAATTTCAATACTTTTTTTCTATTCAATATGCATGTATATACCATTGAATTACTTTATTTTATCTTGAATTGCATTTTTTATTATGTGTTGTTAAATGTTTTTTATATTGGAATTGAATAAAGTTGAATTCTCAATTGAATTGAATGGGGGCTCAAGCACTGCATTTTTTACAATTATTGGAATAAAAATAGACATAAAAGTTGGAAAAGTTCGGCAGCCCATGAAGGGGGAAGGCTTCAGTGTGCTACCACATCTTTATATGTAACTGATAAAGAAGATCCTACTTTGTCATCTTTATGTGGTTACAAAACAAAAACAAGGGCTTTACCGCAAGGCAGAAACATTGTTTGCCTCAATGGTTCTCCAAAATGACGAATTTTCCGAGAAATTGGCAAGATACGAAAAAAAGATTGGGTGACTTTGGGAGCCCCCTGACATGCCTGAAGGGTAGGCTTTACTATGCCTATGTAGCTGATAGAGAATAGCCTACTCTTTTGTCTCTAAGTGATTTAAAGGAAAAATTACATACTCAAAACAAAATTTTACCACATTGGGGGCTCCGAAAAGCACGATATCATAGTCAAGCTATGGATAATGGTGTGGTACTGTATGTAACATTTTACTGGTTCTTGTGGGACTATGCTTTAAGGTGCCCGAGAGTAATTGCATGCAAAATGAAAATGCAGAGCAATGCCTCGAACTTATTCAAAACATTTAAATATCATAAAAATTGCTTTGTGTAGAAAACGCCTTTTACCCTCATACACATGATACAAGTAATACATACCTTTCTATCGATCGCTAAGCACGTTACATGCATTTCTGCATGTTAGGCACATCAACAAAGGCGATCGGATGCAAGATGTCAATGCACATGAACATTTTGGTTCAAAATTTTTGATGAATTCTTTTTTTTTCAAAATATATTAACCGGACTATATTCAGAAAACAATTTTAACCGATTTCTACTATCCAAATCATAGTGAAATGCGTATTGATTTAAGATTGTCCCATTGTCAGACTTTGTGCAATAAAATATGAAAATAATTGATTTTCATTTAAAAAAAGTCCAAGAGGGCCGCCAAAGATATCAATTTTGAACCCCGTTGGACACGATTTTGGGAAGGGAACATCAAGATTCATTAACTAGACACTTAAGGCAAATACCAAAACGTTGAGTGAAAATATTTTGATGGTACACAGGAACCCCTTATCTGACTCGACTACAACGATGCAGGCATACATGGTATAGGTTGTTGTTGAAAACTAGGCTGAAAACGTTGCCTATAGACTGCCCAGTGGGCAATAAATCTTTGCTTAAATCATTGATTTATCAGCAGAGACATAATGAAGATGAAAATATGTTGTTTGGAAGATTACATGTCATGCAAAATGCAGGAAACATCAATAAAGTAGGCATATCGTTCGCACACCTCAGCTATATGGTGAAAATGGGCCAAAAACACACAATTTCTATGTGCGCACCATATTGAAAAGGGGACTGAAATCACAGTCTATAATGTCATTTTCAATTACTGTTATATATTTTCTTAAAGTAGAGATATAGACGAAGAGAATGATATTATGCTTGAGAGGAATATATCAAATAAAGTACACAAAAAAGAAAATAAATTTCTGAATCGATTTTCGACAATTTATATGCAAGAAATCTCCAAAACTAATGATATGCAAATTTCATTAAGTAATTTGCATATGTAAACAATAATTTCTGTTCGTGAAATTTTGCATATCTCTTGTGCACTACTTGAACAATATATTTTGAAAGTTTCATACAAAACAAGCAAGATTTGGCTGAGATATTCTCCCTTGACTTCATGCTATGTGTACAATGTCTGAAAAATGGTAAAATAGGGCCATTTTGTAGTGACGTCATATATTACGTCATTTCGGAGGGAAGACCACGCATAGAACCCGGCAGCAATGCATTTTTGTAAACTTCAGGGTCCATGCTATCCAGCTATGGGGTCATTTGCTTGTCCGGCTTTCGGGTGAATAAACCTCCTGGGCTCCCGGACTAAATATGCACACATTGTTTGATTTCAATCAACATGGTCGTGTGTTGCTGCCCTCTACGTTCAAAGATGTAACAGCATGATATCGAGGTCTTGAAATCCAAAATGGCGGATAGGCGAAATTCATTGACTGCTGCTGAATGATGTCCAAAACCCACCAAATTATTGATAAATTTTCATTTAACCGTAAAATAATGCTAATAATGTGAAAGGTGAGGATGTATTCATGTTAAATGTGTTTGTCAAAGTTTTTTGTGTAACCGCATAGATTTGATAAGAATGGATTCATCTGCATGGTTGCTACAGTGGAAGACACAAATTTTGACCAGTGCAAGTGTTGTGATATTGCTATTCAATGGGTAAACAGCATTGTCACTTTTTCATGTACACAAAGTCTATGGGGAAACAGAATTTCCGTTTTCTTACATGCTGAAACAGAATTTAAGATTTCCTGAAGCAGAAAAGGCACTTTTTCTTAAAGGAAAATCACTGTCCCTATACATATCAAAATCATTTCTTTTTAGAGACATATTTGAGGCCAAATTGAGGCCGATTTCAGAAGGGGATTTCAGCGCTTTCTGCCTGGCAGTTTATTCTCACAATTTGAGGATGGTGTAAAAATAATCCCTGTATCTATCCCTTTGTATTGATATATGTAACATTAATAAAGACCATTTTGAAAATCAATAAACTTCTATTTTCTACTTTAATCTGTAGGTCAATGTTGGAATATGTTTTTGTCTTTGTCAGAGGTGCCAGCCAGTAAGAAAGTTTGATTGGTGGTAGATTTTGATCAATGCTATCCATCATTGTCAGAGCAGCGCTAACCAGCAACTCCTGGCAAATATGAGAATTATTAAAAAATACAAGACACATAACTGTTTCTTGGGCCTATATACATTTGCTTAACAATCATTGGTGCATTACTTGCAAAAAGCCCCCCTTACAGTACTTGATGCTCTTTTTGATATTCAGATACCTCCCAAATTTTTGCTATCTTTTCGTCAACTTGTTTTCATTCACTCATAAGTGAATGAGGAATCTATTACTTTGAATTATACCCAATGAGAGAGGAGACACATGCATAAACTTACAATAATAGGTTGTTTGTCTCTTGCATTAATTTATGATCAAGTTATGACAAATCATCGTTATTAAATGATTGTATTTTGTTTATTGATAGACTCATTATAAACTCACCGTTCATTGGTGAAAATAGCATAAATTAGCGTGTCTGCACCATCCTCTTTGATTTCAAAGTCCTCTGCAACAAAGAAAAAAATTACACAGTAATATACAGCATTTATGAGGCACCAAGTACTAAGTTGATGTCCTTGTCATGACTTAATAAAGTTACAATATTTATAAATAATCATATTTCAGCATCTATTTCATTTTCTTATCTTGCACTTTGTTGTCATATATCCAAGATAATAGGCATCAACAGCTGCCTGTCCTACATTACAAAGCGTTACGATTGATCCAATTAATCTTAACACTATCGATATCCATCCATGCCATAATTTTTTTTACAGGAAATGGACACATACATGTATGTCCTTTGTAAATAAAGAGAAGCACAGTCAATTTTCACTATAAATGAGGAATGCATGAATATACAAATAGCTAGAGAATATTTAGGAATACATGTACATTGGATCAATCGCAACTCTTTGTTAGACGGGGTACTGATGAACATTTGATTAACTAGTATTTGATTGCTGATTGCTGGTAAACTGATTGAATGCATCAATGATTTAGGCTTTACTCCAAGGTGTACCAATAACACTCCTGATATCAAAATCAACAGTCATACATGTAGGACTTAACTCATGCTACCTGAACATCAGCTTTCATAACAGATTTCAAAATCACAAATTCATTTGTTTTATAATACAAACACTACTATGAGTACCATCCCTCATTACCAGGTGGGAATTTGGGGCTAACTATTTTTTATTATGACATACAAAATAAAAAAACAATAAAAATTAATATCTTACAAAATGGTGACTCTCAAGCAGAGGGAAGAAAAAGGAGTGCTTGGTAGAAATATATTTCAAGTCAATTCAAATAAAAATGGTCTTTATTGATAAACATGTTAACAATCATACATGAAAAAACAGCAAGAGCTGGACAAATCATGTATACAAGTTGGTTTTGGCACATTATTAAATACATAGTAAAAACCATAGTAAAATGCATTAAATAAAGTTATACATTTAAAAGTTAGCACAATTTAGATAAAGTATAAAAGGCAATGAACATGATGAATAAGTGAATGTAATATGATAATGGCAGACTTGAAGGAGAGGAGACTGACACTTATTTAAAATTTTAAATGACAAAAATAATTGTGTGGTGGGGATGACCATTTTGCATTGCCTTTCCTAGTCTACACACTCATCTTTTGTTGAGTATGTCAACCAAACAGGCAATGGACTGTTTTTTAATCTTGTAGTTCTTATTGGAAATTGTTGATACTTGTTTGTACGATGAAGAGATATGTTTGAATGTTTTTTTTTCGATGTAGCCATGTCTTACACAAAAGGTGAGTTGAAAGTGATTTTGTACATTTTTTACTCAGTGTCAGTCTTCTCTCCTCAAGTGTTGGTAAATTACATACCCGACATGCATTTGTGTATGTGACGTAATTATGTCCTTCGATAATTTTACATACTCTCCGTTGTATTCTTTCAATAGTATTATTTGTTTTGCTGTGAGACTGCTATAGAAAACTGGAGCACAATATTCTAAAATTGGTCATATATAACCGATATATATTGTCACCAAATCCTTCAAAGGTAAATTGAACTTTTTCAGTTTCCTTAACATGTATAATTTTCTATTGCACCTTTTAACCAAGTCATCGACATGTAAATTCCATTTCAAATCAGATTTTATAATAACTCCAAGAATTTTGATACTTTCTACATTACATAAGGCAGAGTTATCAATGGCAAGAACCTTGAAGGAGTTATGGGGTTTTTCAGAAAAGTAATACGTAAGGTAAAACACTTTGAGGAATTGAGAGACATATTATTTGATTGTGACCCGGATTGCACTGAATAAAGTACTGATTGTAATTGCGAAGTGTCAGTTGATTTACGACCGTTGTACTAAAGACAAATCATCAACATATTTAAAATAGTGTATAGGAATATTTTCACATAAATCATTTACCATGATTAAAAAAAGGATTGGGCCAAGTCATGTCCCTTGGGGCACACCGGCATGATTAACTTTGATATCAGAAAAGATTCCATGATATAATGTACATTGCTTGCGATATAAAAAAAAAACTGACAATCAAATTTCAGGGATTCGATTTTAAGGAGCGCGAGAGCGATCGCACGCTACATGCGCGCCTTAATCCATTTTTGGTAGCGCGATTAATAGCGCGCCTCGCGATCGTTGACCTGCGCGGAAATGCCTAAAGTCGCCCTCGAAATCACCCAAAATCATGCTTATTGCCGAGTGAATAACAACTCAATATGCTCGAGCTCCGCTTACCATTTAAAAATCATCCAAAATCCAGCACTCAAAGTCATGCGTAATCCTTAAAAATAGCGAGTAGCGCAGTTTCAAATTACAACGTTGCGTTATTTTTTCTGTACTACGTATTTCCATACATGTGGTACCAAGTACGGAAAAAAAATCAATGCAACGGTCGGGAAACAGTTGCATGTATAGGGGTCCATTATGACTACCACCATGTGCAATTTCGAATGCACATGTTTCCCCTACAGATATCACGATTCTGTGATTAAATAATTCGAATTACACAGGAAATAAATCCCTGAGACTTGTAACCTAGCATTGGTGAGTTATCTTTCAGCTTTGCTTTTAAAAACGGCTAATTAATTTCCAAAATAAGTTACCTTATTTATTAATTATAACTAAAAAATCATTTATTTACTTTTTCTATGGGATGAGGTATTACAAGTATATCAGACAATAAATCATCAAACAAAGCTTCATCTATTTTACAAGGCTGGCGGCAGGCTCACACATTGGGGCTTTTACTAGCGAGCCAGTTAGAGCTCTGTCTCTCTGTTTCTGCCAGAGCTCTGGGGGACAATTCACTCAGTAAAGGCCTCAATGATGGTGATTTTCTGTTTCAGACAGAGTTTACATTTCATGAATATTATTCAAAACTGCCAATAAAGTTTGATGATTTCTTCATTGTCATGTATATTTAAGTTCTTAATGAATACATTCTCACCAAATTTAGACTCCCCAATAGAGAAATGAAATTTTCATGGAGATCTGCGTTTTCAAAGAACTTCAAGAAAAGTTAGGGGATGTGGGCCTTTATTACATGTACATGGCTGAGTATTGTACTGGAGTAGAAATTATATATTGAATTCATTTATATCCAAGTCCAACTCACAGTCACACACACACGCACTCACCCACACACACCCACATCCAAGATTCTAAGCATGAAAAATAACTTTAAAAATCATACAATATTGAACAAAAAGTAATAATTCATTAATAAGTGAACAGGTATATCCAAGTCCAACTCACAGTCACACACACACGCACACACCCACATCCACCCACACACACCCACATCCAAGATTCTAAGCATGAAAAATAACTTTAAAAATCATACAATATTAAACAAAAAGTAATAATTCATTAATAAGTGAACAGGTATATTTTTTTTTTAATAATGTTTTTATTCTGATTTCATGAACATAACATTTCAATCTAACATTTCAAATCATATATAATACTTTACACTTCATATTTTCACCTTTTTTCCACTAACTTAACAAAATCATGAGTCATATATATCTTTAAAAAAAATCAATGAAATCAGTTATAAAAATGCTTAAAGACCAAACTTCCCCCTCCCCCCCACCACACACACCCACATCCAAGATTCTAAGCATGAAAAAAACTTTAAATATCATACAATATTGAACAAAAAGTAATAATTCATTAATAAGTGAACAGGTATATCCAAGTTCAACTCACAGTCATACACACATGCACACACCCACATCCAAGATTTTATGCATGAAAAATAACTTTAAAAATCATACAATATTGAACAAAAAGTAATAATTCATTAATAAGTAAACAGGTGTATCCAAGTCTAACTCACAGTCACACACACACGCACTCACCCACACATACCCTCATCCACCCACACACACCCACATCCAAGATTCTAAGCATGAATAACTTTAAAAATCATACCATATTGAACAAAAAGTAATAATTCATTAATAAGTGAACAGGTATTCCTCAAAATACAAAAAAGTAGCATTTAAAAAGAGCCCCCGAAATGCAAAAAGTAGCCCCCGAAATTTGCCAAAAAACTTTAAAATGGAGCCCCTGAAAAAAAAATGGTTAGTGACTTAACTTTAAGCCAAAGTCAAAACCTAACTCAAACAGGTTTTGATAACACACAATCTAATTACAAAACATTGTAAAACGATTAGAAATACTTCCTTTGGTTGTTAATTGTAACTTACATAGTACATACATTTCCTCCATCTGTTTTGTTAATTGGACAAAAAGCACCCCTTGTATGTTGAAGAAGAGTTTTTTGCAGTGCTCCTCTACCGCTCTCCTGAAAAGATCTAGGAGAGCTATTTATTGCTCCCCTCATAATTATAAAACTGAGTCCCTGAAATTTATGATCCATGGTTTCATGTGCATATTAATCATTTTTTCAATCAAAATATTGTGATCCAGGCGATCAAACGCCTTTCTAAAATCTGCACATGCAACAGTGGACAAAGATTTTTGTTTTCTGCATTGCCATAGAGATGATGTAATAGACCAACAATGATGTAGACAATCCTGGTCTGTTACCGAACTGATTCATATCAATTTGTTTCTCAATGTCTTTCAATAAACCATTGAGCCATAAAAGATTCGGCGAGCTTAGCAAAATGTGAAGTTAAAGCTATACATGTAGGACGTAAATTATTGATGTAGGGTGGATGAGATTTTGGAATGGGAGTTACTTCACCGAATTTCCATTGTGAAGGTACTATTTCCTTGTATATAATCGGTACACTCAATTCACATGCAAATTCTCTAATAGGAATGGGGAGATCAACTCTGACAGATGCTTCGTGTAATTACAATTCACGCAATTTACAATAGACTTGCCAACAACTGATCTCAGGACTTTCAATATGAGAAGGTAAAAAAGATAGTAATGATCCTCTATTTAGAGGAGAAAGATCAGAAGCAATTCACACACAAAATTGTTGATTGCAATAGCTGCTTGTTTACAATATAGATTATCTTCAATGTCAACATTAGGAATCATGATTGGAATATTGTCTTGATTACCATTTGTAAGTATTTTAATATGTCTATACCAGGCTGAAGGATTATTTAATTTTTCTTTTTTTATACGAGTATTGTAATATCTAGTTTTTGCAACAGAGATATATGTAGCTTGAGCAATTTTATTTCTTAAATGTCTCCAAAGAGTGTCATTTTGTTTTTTAAAAGCCTTTTGTCTGTCACGTATGAGTTGATAAAAGGTGTTATCCAAGGTTTATCAGTCTGACTAATTTTTAATTCTTGCGAAGGTAAGTATAAATCAAGTTTATTTTTCATGCTATCGATCAACCTGGTATACATTATTGATAAATCAGACGTACTTAAAAAGACTTCTTCCCATGTTTGTGCTGTCAACCATTGTCCAAATAACCTCAAACCACTGTCCGTGAAAGGACGTACAATTCTAATTTTCTTATCAATAATTCTTTTAGAAACATTAGAAGGATACCAAATAAAACAGTTATGGTCACTTCTGCAGACTGGTGTTTAAATCCACAAATGGCTCAAAAAGAAGCTATATTCCTCTAAGTATCCAATAGATTGAGTCATTCCAGAGGATGAGTATTTGAAATAAAAAAATCACAAATATTGGGAGCAATAATCAGCTTTCAAGACATCTAAACCTTTAATTGGAAAGCCGTAGAGTTCAAAAATACATTTTAATCTTCAAAAGAGAAATGGTGTAATCTGTACTTACGTATCTCATTGTACTCCATTGGTATGTCATCAAATACATATGGTGTTGTTTCCCACACTTCATTTGACTTTTTGGAGCATAATAGCTGCTGCTTCAAATAACTAACGAGGTTGCCTGAGGATCCAGCATCATCCTGTAATGTAATCAAGAACAAGTGGAATGCCTCTTGCGGTCTCACCTACATCACGCAATTCAATATCATAATCATGTGGTTACATTAGCCGCTGAAATTGTACAGAGTACGGCCCTGCCTTTTTAGTGCATAGACCACATCCATGGCTGTGACAGTCTTGCGCTTGGCATGCTCACAGTAGGTGACGGCATCACGCAATGCTGACTTTGAAAACTACTATAATTCCACAAGAGATACTTGGTTACTCTTATTTCTACATTTTATGAACTACCGGTACACCAATACACTTACAGAGATATGATGGTAATTCAACAAATACCACCAACATGGCCAAAGTTTGATGACCTTTCATGACCTCTGACCTTTAACATGTGAAATGAAACTTGCACAGGATGTTCAGTGATACTTGATTACTCTTTAAATATGTCCAAGTTTCAAGAGTGAGATCCATAAACTTTCAATGTTATGATGGTAATTCAATAAATACCCCTACCTGGCCAAAGTTGAATTGACCCTAACTGACCTTAGACCTTGATCATGTGACTTGAAACTAAGGCAAGATGTTCAGTAATATTTGATTACCCTTATGGTCAGTTTCATGAACTAAGTCCATATACTTTCTCAGTTATGATGACATTTCACAAACTTCACCCTAGGTTAAGATTTCAATACTGACTCTCTCAACATGGTCTAAAATCATTGAGCCCAAATGGCCTTTGACCTTAGTCATGTGACCTAAAACTCAGGCAGGATGTTCAGTAATACTTGATTAACCCTATGTCTCAATTTAAAAAACTAGGGCCACATACATTCTTAGTTATGCTGTCATTTTAAAAACTTAACCTTCAGTCAAGATTTGATGTTGACGTTGCCGCCTTCAGAAAAGCGGCGCCTATAGCCCGACTCTGCTATGCACAGGAGACAAAAATGTCAATCATCACGTCAATATACAAGTTCAGTTATTGTGACTGAGAGGATTGTGCTAAACCATTTACTCTTTCAGATTCCTTTGTATAAATTCACATACAGTGCACATTATACGGCTCTCTTTAAGAATGTTGAATAATCCACTCCTCTGATTGGTCAGAAGTGGGGTCATATATTTGACCATGCCTGCAAAACAACAAACTAAGGTGGTTTCTGAGGGCAACGGGCATAGTAAGATTTCTGCCTGTTACCCCATGATCTGCCCCTTTAGCCATATCAACAGGCATGGTTCAAATTTAGTGAAATTCGCATTTGTTACGTGCAAAAAATTGCTCTGTGCGATAATTGCGGATACCATAATTTCAACGCGATCAGTGGTCAATTAATTCAGACACATACGCGCTACACAGATGATTATTTGACCGTTAATTATCGATTAAGCGGATCCGTGATTTGTCGACTTGTACTAGGCCCAGGTGTGTTCCTACTTTTCATCTCTTTTTGTTCTGAAAACATATTTTTGGTGCATGATGGCAGAAGCTAATCTTCCACGATATGAACTCCTTGATTATGATCAATTAATGGATTTAAATGACTCTGCGGACAGCAAGAACACTAAATGTGCAGTCAAGTATGCCTTGAAAATTTTTGAAGATTACTTGTTGCAAATCAACTCAGACCTATATTGCAGAAGTTTTATGCTGGTGCTAGACAGCAGAACAGTTCACTTTACAGCAAGAAATCAATGTTGTCCATCAGATTTGGACTTCAACGTTATTTCCTTAGTTTCAAGCATGCAGACATTATCAAGATTTTGCCAATTCAGCGAGATTTCTCAAACAAAAAGGCAAGGGATTTGTGAAACACAAACCAGCCATTTCACTTGAAGACATGGAAAAATTCAACGTTTACTTGATTTGGATGATCCACAAGTTCTTCAAGAGGTATTTATTGATGTGATGTTGCATTTTGCAACAGAGAATTTCAGAGAAATGACAGTTTTGAAATTTGCGAAGAAGGAAAGATACCCTGACTAAAAACAATCGTGAAGACCAACCAGAAAAAAAGCCAAGGGGGAGTCATTGCTTCAACAAATGGATCAAGTTGTCCTGTTGCCTCATTCCTTCACTAAAAAAAGTAAACTGAACCCACAATGTAAATGGTTCTGGCAAAGACCAAGGCCTAAGCATGACCTTGATCCAGCTTTTTTTGGTCCACAGTACTTTAATGCTTCCCTAGGGAAGAACACCAATGGAGATAAGATGAAAACTATTTCATCTCGTGCTGGAACCAAAGTCTACACCAACCATTTCTTGAGGGCTACCAGTATCAGCACCCTGCAAAATGCAGGATTCCGAGATAGGGAGATCATGAGTGTGTCAGGTCATTGATCAGAAGGGAGTCTCAAACACTATGCTAGTACAAGCAGTGATACCAAAGAGAATATGAGCTCTGCTATCGCGACAGCTGTTAATCAGAATAAATCAGCATCAGCGACATCCGGAACTGGGCCTTGTACTAGACCTACAACAGAAATCCCAGAATCCTGTCTGATTTCTTGTGGGGAAAACTGAGAGTCAGGATCTCCATGAATTGCAGAAAATACTGGACGACTTCACAAATAACAGAGAAGTCCTTGCACAACCAGCTCGGCCAACATGCAATATCACAACAAATAGTCATGCTCTTCTGTTAAGCCACAAAGCCCAAGCACCAATTATCAACATCCAAAACTGTGTTGTAAACGTTTACAATAAATAACAATCTTTCCCCTCAGTGTATATATGTTTGAAGTTCAACAATACAAATGTTACTGTTCGTGTTTGAAAGAAACAAGGCAAAAGCGATTTTGTGTCTCGCCCACTTATGAAAATAACCAGAAATTTCGTGATTTGCGAAGGCATGCAACAGAATTGTACCGAAACTTCAATTTGAAATGACTGGGATGGAATAACGCTTGTCATAAAAGCCTTGCACGTAAACTTTAATGTTGACCTGAAGATGGCCTTTGACCTCACCATGTGACCTCCAACTGCAGCATAACATGCAGGTCCCCAAGTCCATCTACCATCCAAGTTTGGTTGAAAAGTGACTTACGGTTGCAGAGGATGGTGTTATAAGAGAGTCTTGCAGGTAAACTTTAACGTTGACCTGAAAATGACCTTTAACCTTACCATGTGGCCTCCGACTGCACCATAACATGTAGGTCCCCCAAGTCCATCTACCATCCAAGTTTGGTTGAAAGCGACTTACGGTTGTGGAGTTATGTGTCATTAAATTTGTGATGGACAGACAACAGACGGACGGACAACATTTGGATCCTTACGTCTCGCCTTCACCTCTGGTGGGCGAGACAAAAATGGATCTATTTTTTACTTTTGGTGTTAAGGAATTCTACATAAATGACTACCGTAAGTAACGGTGTATTAACCGCACCTTTTTCTCAGCGGGATAGAAGCAAAAGTCTGGGGTGTGGTTTATACACGGTGACGGGTCTGAGCCAGCTCGCCGTAACCCCTCCCGTACATGTACAATGTCTGCCAGTTCACAACACATCGAGTGGCCGCGCGTAGCCGCCAAGGCAATGTCGTTTAGAGGGGTATGAGCCGAGGGTAATGGGAAGCAATTATTATGATCTTAATCAAATATTGTCCATAACAAACGCACCCACCTTCATGACATTAATTTTGACTTTATTCTCGATTCAAAGTAGTGAAGTTCCCTGGCTAATTCAAAAGAGACGCTTAGCATACTCGGTAATATTTTGTCACCGCTGAGCGAGAGTTGAGTGAGGTTAGAGATTGCGTTGTAATGTGGTTATAGTGCGACAGTGAGACTTAAGCTGGCGCTATTCAAAGTCCCGTTTCGCACCAGCTTTTTTTCTTCCTGTTTGCTTTTCATATGATACCATGTAAACAACACACAAGAGACGGCACGAAGCCGTAAAAACAACTGGAAAAAATGTCAATTTTTTTGTTTCTTGAACCTTCCTGTAATCCCGTATCCAAAATTCATGCTAAGACATCAAATTTCTGAAAGTGATTGTGAGGTTGTGATGCAAGAAATGTGAATGTTTCTTCCTCCTACGCTGGGAAACACAAAGATCATAATTTGATAAGATGTACTGGCATGACTGGTACTGTATCGTAGTTTGCAATGTAATGGCAGTGCTGTGTTTACACTGTGACTGTGAGGTGAGTGAGTGTGTAAGTGGAAAATATTGTCGGGACCGTTCTTTCTTTCTATTTTTGTAGATGAATTGATCAAGAACAGCAGATTTCCGCATATCAGTAATCTCTTTGGATACTTTGAAATCTTTAACTTAGATTTTGTTTCTTCGTAACTCAAATATGCATGTAATTGTAAATGTGAGAAATTTTTTTTTTCTTTTTTAAAGTTGGGAGTGTGGTTAATACACCGTTACTACGGTACAATTTTTTGATTGAAATTGAGGTTTAAAGTTAGTCGCCTGGATAAACTTTTCAAGGTCTATTGTCAAACTGTTCTGTACAACCCCAACGGAAGAGCAATTTTATGCTTTTGAGATGACAGGATAACATGACATTGACAGGTAAGGCATTTACTCTTTATTTTTCTGTATAGATCTAGTCCTAATTCAAATATCATGCTTAAAGAGAAATTCCAGTAGTTGCAGTAAACACTGATTTCATTAGAAAGTCTGTAAAACATGGCTTAATATCATCGAGGATCTAGATCTGGTACAGTTACATTAACTGAATGTTGTGAAATCTTGAAATCTAGCTGAAAAATGTTCACACCCAGGCCCGACGCTCTACCCGAATCCTGTGCTTATTTGCTGAATTCTTAGGAATTACACAATTTCTTCCAGAATCCTTTGGCACAAGCGTTTATATACAGACACTTTGGTGGTCATTTCATTGGATTCTGTACGAACTCATTTTGATATCATTACCAAAACTAGCATTTACCTTTAAGATTAGTTATACTTAATTTGGTATAAAAAACATATATTGACTGCTTTAATATTAAAGACATGGTTATTTCCATGGGCTCTTGGGTACCTACAACTTGCTATGACCCTACGGCGAAAAGCGCCTTGGGGTCATAGAAAGTTGTGAGGTCCCCTCGAGCCTATGAAAATAACCTTACCTCTCATCGCAGTCAATATATCTATAACAGAACCATAATCTCATATTGTTCCTGGGCTGGCATGACCTGAACAGTGGGATGATGCCTTACCTTACAAATCCTTGCAATTCTACTCCGGATGGTGTGCAGAGGATACGGTTGGCCTACACTGGAGCTTGCAGACTCCTGCGAATCTTCACGAAACAGGAAGTACGCATAATCACCTCGGATAAAAGGCGTTCCCACAAGGTCGGCATCTAAAAGTTATAAAAAAATCATGAAAGCTAGCAAGAATTATTCTTGTATTAATTTCAATCAGTACCAGCCTTTAAAAATACAACTTGATTCTTAACACCACAGTTAAAATTTATACCCCACTATAGCAAGATTTAAATATCTACGGTGTTATAAATTCATAACTTCTAAGGTTCAAATATTGACCTCTGTGATCTTTGACCTTGAGGCAATGGGTACGAGCAAGACAACAGATAGTCAGGGCTGTGTATATGCAACCTCATAAGCAGGAATCATGACAAGAAATCATGATTCAAAGCACAAACATAAAACACAGTAAATGCTGAGTCAAGGTTTAATCAAAACACACTCAAATACTGGTTTCTCCCTTAATTCATGCCAAGCACAGTGTGCAGTTTAACCCAGGAAGTTTAGATCAACTTCTAAGGGTGTTTTCATACTGAAGGCGAAGTGGGGTCACTCCGGAGTAACTCCAGATTAAGTTGATATGCTTGTACTGCGGACCATGAAATTATTAAGCAAAGTAGTGTATAATGCTGTTTAGTGGACACAGAGTCTGCGTAGCATCAGGATATTTACATAAAAGTTAAATTCATGCAATAAGACTGACTAAATTTAAAATATATACATTTCCTTGTAAACCCTATCTAGGCAGGGGGGCCTCGGAGCCCCCCCCCCTTAACGAATCGTGCCACTCGCTGACTTTTCACTTTAAGTTCTTGTGCTACTTTTGAGACCAATTTTGCATCACTCGGGTAAGTGGTTCCGAAATTACGCAACATTATGTAAGTGCATGTCAAACCAAAAATTGCTCAAAAACATGATTTCGTGTACAAAGTCAATGCAAATTGTGTTTTCAACCAAAATTCATAAACGTATGATTATTTTTAGTTTTGCTGGTCTAAATGTATTTATTTTATGCTTTTTATGATCACATAAGAGTCCCCAACAAATTTCATTGAAAAAAAATGAAAAACGAAAGGTAAAAAAAACATAGAAATACATAAGAAATTGTAAAAAACAATATAATACATAAGAAAATGATTTGATATCGCAATTTTCTTCATGTATGATGGGGGGACCTAAAGCTATGCACTTTGTTTACAAACAATATAAAATATGCCAATTGTAATATTTGAACATATCATCTATTACTTAATTGTGGCAAATATTCTAAAGATCCTTAACCAAAAAGAAAAAATCACAAAACTCACTAAATACGAAAATCCCGTCATGTTTTCTGAAAACCTCTTGATCTCGCCGCCCGACGTAGAAGGGGTCCTAAAGCTACGCACTCGACTTATCATGCAAAAAAAAATAGTATTTCCTGTGCCTCAATTTTTAAAATTTGCTCAAATTATGATAGGTAAATAGGAAATTAAATCGAATGTAACTCCAAAATTCCAAATAGTTGTGGGTTTTCTCTGCATTTAGAGATTTACTGCAGCCCATGTAGAAAAAATTGAATAGGAATCGTTTGTCACACTGCAATCACAGTTCCACACACAGAGTGCGCATTTGCCATTAAAACAGCATGTGCGATGAGTGGTGCATAGCTTTAGGGCCCGCGTAGCTTTAGGAACCCCTACCATACACTTGCTAAGAACACCACAAAGAGTCTCTATACCACAAATTTGTACATTTGGAGCTTTATTATTATTTTTATTTATTTATTTTTACGGATTTTTCTTGTCGCCAAGTTATCTCAAAATAGACTTGATCAATTTCATTGAATTTAATGTCATCTATAGGAACTGTCATGGAAACGTCAAAATAAGCTTTTCAAGGTCATCAGGTCATGATGACGTCATCTAGGCGCCATTTTGTAAAATTCTTCATTTTATCATATCTTCATTATCAATTATCAAAAATTAACAATATTTACATGACATTAACTTCAGGTCAAGGGTCAACTGTCAATGTCATCAAAGTTCATGTAAAGGTCATGACCCGCGCGTACGCGCGCGTCAAAGGTAAAAAAATTCTTCAAATGGCCTATAAAAGTTTTTGGGTACGTTTCAGATCATTCTAAGCATTGCAAAAATTTGCGCGCGTACACGCATGCACGCGCGTTTCCGCGCGTAATGCCTTAACGCAGTGCAAAAACACCGTTTTTTTTACACCATTGCATTGATAATATAATTCTGAGCAATTTGATGCCTTTATCGACCTTCTACGACCAATAATAACGAAATTAACACCCGTTAAAGTTTGCAGCACGTGTGCGCGCGAGCTCTCACTATAGGCCATATATGGGCAAAAACATGCCTATTGCAAATTCACTGTAGCTCTTTAAATAGTCCATTGACCCCCCATTTTTTTTTCATATATCGATAGAGTATTAGTTGTAGATTTGATTTCATGTCACCATTGTCCCTAAATTATATCGTGACGTCATCAAAATGGCGCCTAAACTAAAAATTTCATTTTTTCAAAAATGACGTCATCAAATTTATGCAAATTTGGCTGTAACTTCTCGAATATAGATCGTTTTTCGCCCAGATTTCAATATGTTGTAGTTTTGAATGTACTCTTTCTCCTCAGTTAACATGAATATTCGTTTTGAGAAACGCATCATTGCGTAAAACAGCGATGAAAAGAGGCATGTCATTTTTCCTCATTTTGCGTATAATCTCTATGGGACATGACTTTTTCTCAAAACTAGATTCGACATTCCTCTATTTCGTGAGCCATATCTCCATTTTTTCTTGTCGGGTTTCCCTGAGCTTTTAGTATGTTGTAGCTGAGATTCTAAGATTTCGGAAGTGTGCTCTCCATTTTTTGATCAGATGCCGGGATCATGCCCGTATTTCGCTTGCAAAATTGGAATTGTAATTCTCAAATTTGCTTACGTGTAAAGTCTATGGGAAATATGCTAGCTCAATCGGTTAGGCGTCAGACTTGCATCTCATTCAACCATACGGGCAGGGGTTCGAGTCCGCGGGTGAACATGATTTTTTTTTTACTATCTTGCACACGATCAATTATAACAATTCTAATAATTTATAGCTTAAGTATTGCAAAATAAAACAGATCATAATTAGTTTTTTTCATATTATATATATCTAATCATATCCGTCCATCTGCTATCTGTTATAAATCTATCTATATTTCTATCTATCTATTAGTGCGGTATGGTGTGTCATCCCGTAGGACTAGCGTGCCAAAATTGATTTTTTTGTTGTTTTGGCTTCAATAGGGTCCCCTTAGACCAAAAACGATGGGGGTCAAATTTTCAGACCCCTCCTTCCCTTTGTGGGGGGGTCCTTTTTGGGGCCATATTAGCCTGTACAAAGCCCAATAGGATAATCCATTGTTTTCAACCTTATTTCTCACTTTTCTTCGCCAATTTAATTTTTAAGTTGTCTGAGGTGAACAAGAATGAATATTTGATGATGTGTGAAGTCAATATTTTTTCACTTTTGCCATACAGGGGGCGGATTTTGTGAAAAATGCCCCAAAATTGTAACATATTACCTAAAAAATGTAATTTTCCCCCTTTTTGGCACTAGAATTAGGACAAAAAGATAACAAAATGAATTGCATATGTCTTGTTGTACAGTCCAATAACAGAGGAATACATCACACATAATTTATATGATTATTATTGGTAAATTAATGTAAAAGTCACCCCCATTTCAGGATTTATGCAGTGAAAACCTAACTACAACACTAGAGGGCGCCATAACTTATCATGATGATATTAGTGTGGTACGGTATATCATGACACAGTTCCTGCAGGATTTTTGTGCCAATATTGTTTTTTTTGGGGGGGGGATTCACTTGGGTCCAATCTATCACGAAATGATAGGGTTCCAATTTTCCCCACCTATATCGAGACCCACTAAAATCAGGAGTATTAGTAATTTTGCGTCCGTTTCAACAATGAATTATTTTATGGTATTTTATCATCCCTAGACAGCTAAAATGCCTATATCTGAAGGCTTCAAGTTGGACGAGCATCCTACCAAACATATCCCCTACTCCCCCCCCAACTGACTGGCATACAACTTTCACCATTCGGCCACTCGTTCTAGAGTACAATTTACGATTAAAGGACTTCTATTCGAATTGTCAATTATGTACTTCTCGGCTAATTTCCAATTACTGATAAACAGAAAAACACATAAAATATAAGTTTAGCCCCCGCACATACACACACGCACATATGCACATATTCATTATTGAAATAACATGTGATGTTTAGAGAACTTGCGAACTTACATTGTTTTTCAACAGTTGTTAGTACCAGTTGACCTCAGGAATATTATACTAAAAATCTACCAAAATCTGCATCAGGGAAAGTGGTTATTTTCAAGATAGTATCCAAGATGGCCACCATTCACTTAAAATTAATGAATACGACTCTCTCATTATCCACCCTAGAATCCTAATTAGTTTCATACTCCATGGTCTAGGAGTTAAAATAATTTGTTGACACAGGGTAGAGTGAATATAAGGACCCCAGGATACCTGGAAAATATAAGATGGCATCAAAAAAGCCTGCCGTGTGCTAAAAATCCGCAATTTGGTTTTGATTCAATGATTTTAAGGGTGAAGTAGTAAATTGGAAAAAAAGTTACAAGGACATGATGATAATGGCTTCAAAAAAATTATTCTGAAATGGCTGCTAAAATTAAAGCAGACATAGCTGATTTCATATCGTCCATGGAAATGTGATTTCGATGTTTAATTTTAAACCACTGGTTTGGGTTAAGTAATATATAAGGATAAGTTACAAGGACAGTCAGTGGTCTGGTATGTCCAAAAATCAAAGATGAATTCAAAAAAATGATCTTAAAATGGCTGCTGATACTTAAAGCGGACAAAGATAATTTCATATCGGCCTGGGAGATATCAAGTGGGTGTTTCATAAAGCTGTTCGTAAGATAAGACGACTTCAAGAACGACTGGTGATCCTTTCTTTTGGTAAATGGTATACACCATAGGGGATGGTTTAGCGCATAAGAAAGGATCACCAGTCGTTTTCAAAGTTACTCTTAACTTACGAACAGCTTTATGAAACGGCCCCCAGTTTGGTGTCTAAACCAATGATTTCAAGGGTCAAATAAGACATTTGGATAAGTAAATAAGGGCTATCAGTGGTCTGCTATGTAAAAAAATGCAATATGGCCTCCAAAATGCAGGGTCTAAATTGACTGTGGTTCTTAAAAGTAGACATAGTTCATTAGAAATGCACATTGTGGATTTGATTTGGTGTCTACACTAGAGTTTAATGGATCAAGTATGGTTTAAGTTGAAAGAACAGTCGGATGTCAAGTTTATCAAAAATCCAAGATTGCTTAAATGACTGCTATTACTTTAAAAGTGGATATAGAACATTAAACATACACCTGGGGTTATTATTTTGGTGTCTTCACTAGTATTTCAAGAGTTGAAATTAAAAATACATATTAAGGACTGGCTATAATGACTATGCAGTTATCCATTTTGCCTTAAAATCCAAGTGGGCTTTAAAAAATTGGGTTCCAAATTGACTACTGTTACTTAAAAGTGGAGACGTTATTCAAACAATACCAACCTGAAATATTTTGGTGCCTACACTTGTATGTATGGGATAATTTATCATATTGATTCATGAGTTTGAAATAGCACCCACTTGATGAATTTTTTTAATCTACCATGGATTTTAGACAAAACGGAAAACTAAATATCCTTGTTATTTGTTGAATGTATTATTTAACCCTTTATACCATCATGTAGACATTCAAATTATTCCTCACATATTAATATTGCATAAACTCTGACCATTATTAATGAGTTTTAGGAATCATTTTAGATGCCATTTTGAAAACTTTCTTGGATTTTTAGGCAAAATGGATAAGTGCATATCTTTGTAACTAATCGAAAGTATAATCATGAAACCACTGAGTTGACACCAAAATCATATGTCCTTGGTGAATTTTAAATGAACGATGTCCATTTTTAACAGCATTCACTTTAGACTCAGATTTCTTCTCGACATCTTGGATTTTCCGACATAGACCAATGACTGTCCTTGTTATGATATGGTAATATTAATAATATAGGTATATTTACCTAGGGAAGCCACTTCAGTTCTAAAAACTGTTCTCCCAGCGGGCCTTGCATTATTATTACCCCTGCCTTAGATGGGCTGCCTAAGCCCTTTAGCATTCAAGGAATTCCTTCGCGCATTCAGGGAATTTCTACCAGGAACCCATTTACCTCACCTGGGTTGAGTGCATCAGAATGTTGATAAATTTCTTGCAGAATGAAACTATGCCATGGCTGGGATTCGAACCCACGACCCTTTCAAAATAAAAAGACCAATCCACTGGGCCACAACACTCGAACGGTTGTAACTAATTTTCTGACTTTAAAAATCATGGTTTAAACATGAAACCATATTCTTGATGGATATTACATGTCCACTTGTAAATAGTGGCTATTTTATACTCTATTGTTTCAACATACTCGACCAACGACTCTCCTTGTAACTTATTCTAATGTATTATTAGACTCACTTTTCCATGGTAGTCACACACATTCATATTCCCGGATATTGAACAAACTATATCAGTTTCTCAAGCAGCAACAGCAATTTCAAACTCCATTTTTGGAAGCCATCTTGGATTTTTTAACATACCGGACCACCGACTGTCCCGGTATGTTGAGTCCAAGATGGCCTCCAAAAGTTAAATAAAGAAAGAAAACGGTATTCTTCTCCCAATTATGATCGTTGAAACCATGGTCTAGACACCGATTACATCTATCTCAGGTATACAAAATGTGCTATGTCCATTTAAAGTATCAACAGCCATTTTAAACTCCCATTTTTAGAAGCCATCTTGGATTTCTGGGTCCTTGTAACTTTTCCCGATATACATCTTCACCCTTAAAAATCTTTGCATAGAAACCAAATTAAGGTCACTTAAGTAAAAAAAAATCCAGGGATTTTTTATTATAGCCCAAGGCAGCCATTCCCCCCCCCCCCCCCCCGGGGGGAGAATCAAAACAAATTAGATGCCCATACTATGAATCGGCATTGGAAATAATTGCTCTTGAAATGTGTCAGCTTTCAAATTTATTGATAAAATTACAGTGCCTAGAATTTGATTTTTTTAGGGAAGTGCTTATGGTGCCATGAGCCTAATTACATCAGGAGGGCTCAAGATATTCGTTCGACCCAACCCATTCAAATTTTTTTCAATTTGATGTTGCTGATTGACAAAACTGTATGAATATGATTCAAAATCGAACACTGATTCTAGAAATGGTAACTCCTGAACTTCCTTCGACCAAATTGAGAAGATAAAAAAGTGACTTGGAAATATTTTTTTGACTGGCGGACTAATTAGGGCTATTTTACTGGTTGAGTCGATAAATTTGATCCATTCATAGTTATCTTCATAAATGGCAATTTATTTTTAAAATGAGCTGGCTACGCTACCCTTTCCTGGTCAGATATGGAATGCCAGATATATATCCTATCCAATGGTAGTAAACATTCCACCCTCTAATTCACATTTATTTTTTATGAATTTTTCAAAAGTGCCATTTTAACACACAAGTCAATGGGAAATGTTTTACGCGCGTGGCACCTTATCATAAGTTATGGCGCCCTCTAGGGTTGTAGTAAGGTTTTCACTGCATAAAATCCTGAAATGGGGATGATTTTTACATCAATTGACCAAAAATAATGATATACATTACATGTGATATATTCCTCTGTTGTTGGATTGTATAACAAGACATATTCATTTCATTTTGTAATCCTTTTGTCCTAATTTTTGTGCCATAAAAGGGAAAAATAATATTTTGGGGGCAATATTTTAAAATTTTGGGGCATTTTTCGTAAACTCCGCCCCCGTATGGCAAAAGTTTAACAACATTGACATCACAACATCATCAAATATTCATTCTCATACACCTCAGACAACTTAAAAATAAAATTGGCAAAGAAAAGTGAGAAATAAGGTTGAAAACAATGGATTATCCTATTGGGCTTTGTACAGGCCAATATGGCGCCAAAAAGGACCCACAACAAAGGGAAGGAGGGGTCTGAAAATCACTTTTTGACCAAAGTAGAGTACGTTTTAGGTCATTTTAAACATTTCAAAAATTTGCGCGCGCACACGCATGCACGCGCGTTTCCGCGCGTAATACCATAACGCAGTGCAAAATCACCTTTTTTTTACATCTTTGCATTGATAAAAATATTCTGAACAATTTGATACCTTGATCAACCTTCTACGACCATAGACGAAATTAACACCCGTTGAAGTTTGCAGCACATGTGCGCGCGAGTTCTCACTATAGGCCATAAATGGGAAAAAACATGCCTATTGCAAATTCACTGTAGCTCTTTAAATAGTCCATTGACCCCCAATTTTTTTTTCATATATCGATAGAGTATGAGTTGTAGATTTGATTTCATGTCATCAATGTCCCTAAATTATACCATGACGTCATCAAAATGGCCCTAAACTAAAAAATTTATTTTTTCAAAAATGACGTCATCAAATTTATGCAAATTTGGTAGTAACTTCTCGAATATAGATCGTTTTTCGCCTAGATTTCGATATGTTGTAGTTTAGAATGTACTCTTTCTCCTTAGTTAACATAAATTTTCGTTTTGAGAAACGCATCATTGCGTAAAACAGCGATGAAAAGAGGCATGTCATTTTTCCTTATTTTGTGTGTAATGTCTATGGGAAATGACTTTTTGTCAAAACTAGATTCGACATTCCTCTATTTCGTGAGCCATATCTCCATTGTTTCTTGTCAGTTTTCCCCGAGTTTTTAATATGTTGTAGCTGAGATTCAAAGTTTCAGTAATGTGCCCTCTGTTTTTTGATCAGATGCTGGGATCATGCCCGTTTTTCACTTGCAAAATTGGACTTGTAATTCTCAAAATTGCTTACGTGTAATCTCTATGGGGAATATCGTGGCTCAATGGATAACGCATTTGACTTGCTTTCTCGAGGGCGGAGGTTCGAGTCCTGGGGTAGACAAGGTGATTTTTTTTTCCATTTTTTTTCTTTTTACCACCTCGTGCATGATCCTTTATGATGATTTTATGGTATAAAGGTTAAAATTTAGCAAGATAAAACAGATTATAATCACTTTTTTCATATCACATGCATATATAGGGGCAAGTCCAAGAATTCGCGCGCGTTACGTATGGGACATTTCAGAGGCTTTAATGACCTGAAAAATAGTGTTAAATGACTTTGATTAGATTGAATACCCTCATGAAGGTAGGCATCTAGGAGAAGAATAATCATGAAAAAAATTGTGACATATGACCTTGATCTTGACCTTTTAGAGCGAAAAGATGCACCGTTACGTATGGGACGCAGAGAAAAGACAATTTTTGATACATTTTTTTCAAGTTGAGAATTCTCTGAAAGTATTTCACTTGACAACTTGAAACTTAGTGTGATAGAAGTCTCAATGCTATAGTATATTCATGGCAAATTTCATGTCATAAGTCAAATCCCTCTAATTACAGACTCTAATTAAACAAATTAATGACATGTTACGTATGGGACAGTTACGTATGGGACATTTTGTCCCCATAGAGAACGTACACAATTTTCCCCATAATTCAAAAAATTGAAATGAATTAAAATATGGAAATAACAAAAGAGTGTCTTTCTTTTTAAATGGTCTACTGAGACATATTTGATATGACTGAAGGGGAAATTAGTCATTTCAACCTTTTTATTCCTTGTTTTTCATGGTTTCATGAATTTCTTATGTATTTCTATTGTTTTTATTTTTTCATATTTTTCCATGTTCACATTTTTTTTTGCTTCGATTGTATTCATTAATCAGTATTCATAACAAATCAGTGTTTAAAAACTAAAGAAAAGCTAAATAATCACTTTTTAGAGCACTCTTGAAATTTGTTTTTCTCCATTCACTTTGTACACGAATCTCCCCATTGACATTGTGTGTAAATGTCCCATACGTAACATGTTGTCCCATACGTAACAATTATTTAATTAACTTTTAATTAAAAAGTAAACTCCATTTTTGAAACTTTTTGTGGTATAACATTTTCATACTTAATAAATTAGAACTTCCCAGAGATGCAACAATACAAGTATTGTATTATGAGAAATAACTTAAAAAAAACATCCTCAAAATGTTACGTATGGGACATTCCATCCTTGGACAAGACCTAATTTGCATAATTAATTAGATGACACCACTTTTTTCTGCCAAAAGTAATAAGATGTTAGGGGGTCCATGTCCCACCTATGACTAAATCTCAGAAGTTTTGTTTTCATTTTCTATGAGTTTTTATAATTGTCCCATACGTAACGCCCATTTTACTGATTATGCAAATTAGGTGCCCCAAATTAGCATAAATATGCATATTATCAAATTTTTCTTAATGAAATTTTAAAATTCAACATTTGGGCTTTCTTACCCCACCAAAGATAACTTCTTAAATTAAAGATGAAATTTTGCCTTCCAGGGTGACCTTTTCTTGGACTTGCCCATAGTCATACATCAAAGAGACCATTTTCCGGACCCTTTTCACACTGCTTTATCATCTACCGTCTTTCACAAGTATTCCATCCATAATGAGCATTCCGTTGTCATCATGAAGGTCATTTGATACGCATGAACATGGTAATAGTAATCATGATGCCGAGAATAAAGACAGACCACCTAATTCCTCCGCATGACGAATTAAATTCTAGTTATATTTTCTTTTGTTAAGTCATAATAGAACTATATGCAAAGGAAATATAAGGCACATGTACTTAGCTACCTGACTTAGCAAGTAAAGGTGCATATTGTATCAAGGTTGGTCAACTTAATTGCTATAATTTGACTTTTGGGATCAATGTAAATATCCTGATGCTATAAACTGTTCAGTGTACTAGACTATAAGCCAGACTTAGGTCTACAAATGTTAAGGCCAGCCATGAGGGTGAGATGGTAGGCATATTCGCGTACCAGCGCTGGTGGTACAAGATGAAGAAAATCCCCAAAATGCAAAGCCTTTAGAAAATCCACAAATTAGACCCCAAATCCCCCATTTTTTCAAATCAGTTTTCAGGGAAAAAAATCATGGTTACTGCCAAAAATGGCAAAGCCATTAGAAAAATCCACAAATTAGACCCCGATTCCCCAATTTTTTCAAATCAGTTTTCAGGGGAAAAAATCATGGTTACTGCCAAAAATTGGTTTAAGCGTGCTTGTTTGTTCACAGCGGGCATTGTAGGTACTAATCATAGAGTTTATATCGATGCATAACATGTACTGCCCATACCAGCATTTATTTACTATTTAGGTTAATAAAGGTAACATTTACTCCATGATCCAAACTGAAATTTGTGCGATGAGTGATGTTTGAAAATATTGTGTACATGTGTAATTTTGGGGAAACTGGGTACATTAGCGCCATAATAACCTGGTCTTGTACCAGACTCATTGCCGAGTCGAGGGCCCCCGAGTCCGAGCTGAGACCAAGTCATTCACCCTCGAGTCCGATCTTGAGTCCCATATCACTGATATAGAAATGCCTACCTTGAGCAATCATTTTTTGAGAATTTTCTCTCGTTTTGATTACATTAGATATCTCTCCTTGCTCTGAGATTGATGCTATGCCGATTTCTGATTCTACACTTCCTGAGTCACGCTTTGTGTGCCCAAAATAGATTTTTCCATCTGCAGGGGGAAGTAATATTTTATAACATCATTATCTACATTTACATCATTCAAGAGATAGTCAATATTAGAATAATGGTTCGATAATGGAATAACCCAGAGGAGAATTTTTTCATACCGGTAAACGTTGTGTGGCAAAACAAAAACATCATACAAGAACAGGGTGTGAAAACAAACTACATAAAACATGCATTTTGCATAAATTAGACAATGTATGATGTACAGTATATAAAATGAAGAATATAAAAAAGAAATACCTTTTACATCAAGATATATACTTTAGCAAGGCTATCCATGGCACATTTCCACAAAACAATCATTTTGTTTGCTTTACCTCATACCGGTGCTCCTTTTATAGAAGGGTCCATGGTCTATACAAGTCATTGAACACAATAATTATCATTGATTGCATTTAAGAAGTAAATAGAGACTGGTTGCCACCTAAAATTAAGTTTGGTAAATCAACACAAAAGTGAATATCGCTAAACCAATTTATACCATATACATGTAATGTGAATGTGTATTGTCCCGTTAACAGTTACGGTTTGTGATGGATGTGAGCTAAAAGTATTTTTTTATGAGATAAAAAATGGATTTTAATGGATAAATCTAATGATTTTGCATGAAAATTCATTTTGATTTGGTGTTTGATAATAATATATCTGGTAGTTTTTTATACAAAGAAAGAAAAACCTTCCCAAATATAGAATAGACTGAAAATTATTACAATCTATGCCTGAGGTTTTCTGATATCAAAAAGATAAGTGCTGAAAGGGTAAAGAACAATAAAACACCAACAAGATGGCACTGGATACATAAATTAACCAATTTCAAATTTTCATAAAGAATCGATCGTTGAGAAAAGATTCAACAGCCATTGCACCTTAGTAAAATTGATATCAAATGAATGATGATTCTTGAGTAAAATTGATATCATTGAGCCATCACAACAGCTTAACGTAAGCTTTAAGCAACTAACTCTTTATCTGCAAAGTAAAGCATGTCAATCTTAAAGTCTGAAACTCTGAAAGACATAATAATGCTTAGGCTATCCTATGACAAGTAATCATTGAGGCTTACAAGTGCCAGCCAGAAGTCGACATCCCAAATGCAGAGATCATTTGGAAGAAATTATCAAATATTGAAAGAGATCATCAATGTCCTCATGGTGACATCTTTTATTTGACAATGAAAACCATAGTTCATTGTTGCTGAATTACCTTAAAACTTGAATTCATATTATGTTACTCTTTCCATAATTTGTTTGAAAAATTAAAAACCATCTCAAATACAAACAGATAAGGAAATAAACATCATTAATACCTGAATGACAAATTTTGGAGAAAGATATATGCATATTTTGTCTGTCTGATTGATTTACTCAACACAAAATACACCACAATGGCCCAGCCAGGGTTCAGAGGTATGACTAGGGACCATTAGTATTCATACTACCATCCTCTGTGAATTTGTCATTTTTCTATTGTGCCTATGTAGAATAACATTCGTATTCCCATTTCATCAAACCCAGTCAGGCCTTATGTACGTGTTGCATGTATATGTATGTGCGCATCGTGCATGACGTGCACCTACGCTATATACACTTCACAGCACAATTACTTTGCCAGTGATTACTTCATCAAGATCAAAGAATGACCTGAATTCAGCGGTAACAATATGCAAACAGTCATAAATTGCTACAAATAGTAGCCTGAATTACAACTGTAGGCCTGTAGATAATAATATCGACTGGCTTTAATTTTTGGGAGATATATTATATTCCCTCAGTAGACCCATATTGTCCTCGTCAAGACTCGGGCAATAAATGAGACTACTTTGGGAACTATATACCATACAAAGTATCTCTCTCAAAGGCAGTCAATTATGTAAATATTCTTCAAAGTTGATTGATCTTAAATGAGCTTTGGCAGTAATAAATACCGGTATGCAATCATTGCCAAAAACTTATTAAAAAAAAGAATTTAAGAGAATATTGATTTCAATGTTATCAAGAAAATTACAAATCCTAATCTCTTGTGTTTGAAGTTGATCCCACATTGTCAAAGTTCAGTCCACCAAATGACCATTGGCTTTTATTATGCAACACAGATTTTATACCCAATCAAGCAGTGACACCTGGGCTCCGTAACACAAAGATTAGCGATCAATCGCTAAATGAACTGACCAATCAAGATTAAGTTTACACGCAAATTTGGCGCAAAATACTGGCCAGGAACCAATCAGAAGTGTTCTTTCATATTTGCAATTCATCGCAAACCTTTGTGTTACAGAGCCCTGGACATCTTAATATCCAAGTTTTATTGAATAGGTCCTTGCACTTTGAAAGTTAGATGAAATTTCAAAAACAAATGAAATTGAGATTCTATGTTTAAATGCTACTGTTGCCACTGCCAATACAGGTGATAGAAAACTGGAAAGAGCTTATTACTTACCTTGATGTACATATAAGGATGATGCATTATCATTTTTTTCATACTGGAACACATCACCTGCCACTATATTGTCACCTTGACATGATCCATATCCTGCATCAGTGGTCGAGTTGTATGGCCATTCCTGTGGTGGTTCATTTTGTTTAAAACTGCATTTCAGCTGTGAGCATGCAAAGAAAACAAAAGTATGAAAATACTTAAATTTGACAGCTCACATTTTTCATTCAATAATTAATTCATCATTAGTTAAGATTATTTGTATTTCACTGAGGTATGATCAAAACCAGCTCAGAAAGACCTCTATCTAGAATTACGACAAAGTTGAAACCTTTTTTGCTTGGAGAGAGTTCTCTAAAGGAATATTTACAGTATGGTACAACCACCTTTGCCATAATACTAGAAAATGAAAAATTTTTCTGAACAGTTCTTGAAATTCCTTTTCTTCGGAAATTGTGAGGTTTTAACAACGAATGGATAATATTCATGAACAAAAATACAAAGTCCATCGCAAGGTGATTAAAAGAGCAGTGTTGGTATTGAGAGTGAGAAAGGGCTGCTGAACAGAGCTCTGACACTATTAAGCTGGATTCAGAAGTTTGCAATACCAATCACATTATCAATAGCTCAAGTCATGCTTCTGTGCTGCACTGCTGATCATCCTAACTTTACATGACAAGTCTCTGAGACTAAAGTTAAATTGGGGAGAAACTGCAGCGAAATCTACATGTACATGCATATTGCATTGAATGCAAAGGTAAAAATCACTGCAATAATCCAAGAGTAAGTCAAGTTTTCATTAAAAAATATCATTGCTGTAATGATTTGCACTCATCTCAATTGTAGAAGTTAATTTCATCCTGTTGGTTGCCTGTTCATCAGCTTCAGATCAACACCAGCACAACACCGAAATTGAAATCACAATTTCCCATAATATCCCTGGGGTTGGTGTTGGTGAAAGAGGAAAGCACAAGTTGATCATAAACACCAGTAATGCTGGGTTCAGCAGACGGTATACAACACCAGCGTTCAACACAAACTGCCGGAAATATCCAACGTCAATCCCAACACCACCCTGATTTCAAGTAGGCCTACATTGTTGTAACACAATACTAATAGCAACACCAGATTTCAACACCATACTTGAAGTCACCCATTTTACATGTTATTAGCAAAGACATTAAACACCACAGAATATAACCAACCTGAAAATATCACCCTTCAGTGATCTGTATAAAGCAGATAGAGCTACTAGAATCATATCTTTCATGAGTTCTCTATATAGAGAATAGTTTATACTCTTCATAGCACACATGGGCTATATTTTGTTTGTGAATACAAACATGATTAATGCACTTTGTAAATCAAGTATTGATCTTGGCATGGACTACATGCAGATTACGTAATAGTTCCATGATCTAGGTTGGAGACTTGTAGTACATGGCGCACACGTTATTACATGTAAGCCATGTGATGGATTCAGCCAAAATAGTGGCAGGCATGACGGGAGAAATTTAACTTCCATTAAAGCAGTCCTAGCAGATCCTCCAGAGCTCTGCATGCAGTAAATTGCATAAAGATGTACATGTAAATGGTAGGCTATGCTGCAGCCTTGTGGTTATATTAAGTCTAAATAAGCTTCATATTGCAGCCATTGCTTTCATTGTGTACATAATTTTTTGAAAATCACCGGATGTTGAATTTTCAATCAGAAGATGGTTCAAACACTTCCACAGCATTACAGAGAAGCAAAAATAGTGCAAAACATGTGCAATGATATGCTCCACAAAACCCCTATGCTGATATGTCCCTGTTAAAAACAATTACAAAGTGTTAAGAAGTGGCTTAAATTTAATAACTTTTTTTTGTACTTTTGGATCTGAAAATTCATCATCTCACAGAATGATCTGTAAATGTCATCCTGTTGTGTTAGATTCATTGTTTTTAAAGTTAGTTTCAGTGAAAAATATTGGATTTCGTGAACAAAATCTTACATCTTCAAACACTGGTCATATGACTTATGAATATTAATGAGTATGCAAATAGCTGCCAATACATGTGTATATAGTCAATCAGATAACAATACAAGTGGAATGCCTCTGGCCGTCTCACCTGCATCACGCGGTTCAATAAAGCAGCAGTGCTGACTTTGAATACTACTCTAACTCGCACAAGATGTTCAGTGATACATGGTTACTCTTATGTCCACTTTTTATGAACTAGACCAATAAACTTACAGAGATATGATGGTTATTCAACAAAAAACCCCAACATGGCCAAAGTTCATTGACCTTACATGACCTTTGACCTTGATCATGTGACCTGAAACTCGAACAGGATGTTCAGTGATACTTGATTACTCTTATGTACAAGTTTCATGAATCAGATCCATAAGGGCAATTCCATGGTAACGGAATTACAAATCAGAGAAATTTGGCTGTTATTTTTGCTCACAGCATCCAGATATCTCAATATTTTCAAATTTTCTGAACCTAATACTATGCATGGCCACTAGTGCTATATGCTGAACCAAGATTTTTAGAAAACCCCTCACACGTTCAGATGTGAATGACGGATATGTGCTATGGTAACGGAATTACCAGAGAAATGAGTCATTTTGCAACCCAAAGTTTAGTAAAAGTTTCTCTGAAATCTACAACACACTAGCTCCAAGTTAATGTCTGATTCAATTCATTATAATGTCAACTTTATTTTGAAAGTGATTTATTCACAAATATCATCAACAAATTTTGATGATTGGTCTTTCTTTAGGGCAAGTACATGGTAACGGAATTACACATAATGGTAACGGAATTACGCCTCTGACATTTGGGAAGGAAAATTATATTTTTAGGCATTTAGGACTGGTGAAATGCCTCAATAAAGCTTGTTTATACATTCTTCTCGAATACTTAACACAATCTAAGTACTTCACGTCTCTAATATTAAATAAAATATAAGTATATAGTATGTAATAGGTGGCTCTACCATGAATAAACATGATTTTACAAAATATTAGGGATCAGTGGTAATTAAATTTTAGTTCATTTTCAATTTTAGGGGTATTAGGACTTACTAGCCACTTTTTGCCTCCTGTACTGATGGAAAGAATTATGTAAAGACCAAAAATCATCACTAGTAATCATGGTAACGGAATTACATGGACTACAGCCAAACGTATACACATTAGGAATTTTACAAAAACTGAGGACAGCATATTATCAGATCTGCATATTTAGTCAAAGATTTGTGTAGATGATAGTTTAAGATATTCTAAAGTATTTGAATACTCAAAAGAAATATAGTTTCACATACAATTGGCATCTTAAACAGTTAAACTGAAAACTTTCTATTTGGTTGTTCAATAAAATGATTTGAAAACAAGAAACAATGCTGAAACCTCATGAAAATAGTGTTGACATTTACATCTTGAAAAAATGTTGTGGACAACTAAGCAACAAATTGGTTCTTAATCAGTGCACCAATCTAATTTTTTTTAAAGGTAAGGATTCATTTTCTGTCTATATGTAGCTCACTGAGGACTGCAATTATAGCAGATCTGAGTATGAAGTCAATATCGGACATCTTCCTGACAGATGTATTTCCCAAATGTGACCCTAAGAAACTGCAGTGATTTGATGATCTTATGTCATATTCATGAAATTAGTTGGTTTTCTTGGGCCATGATTTTTTTTTTATTATATTAAAATTTTTATCTTTTATATAAAATATGAAAATTTATCCGAGATGCATTTTTATCTTCCGTCTCTAAAGATAAGTGACAAAGCAGTGCCTAGGATATAGACATGTTTATCGCGTATCCAATCATTGCATCACAGATGATGTACCTGCACCAAATTTCCTTTGAAGAAAAAAAAAGAACTGCAAATAAGGTGGAGGCTACATGTATGCTCTCTTTCAATTTCAGCAATATTTCTAGGTCAATTCGCTCAAGACTTTGAAATAAGAATAAAGGAAAATGATAAATCATTTAATCATTAGAGTACTACTCTAACATTATTCTTGTAGATTAAAGAAATATTTCAAATATTTGTATTGACTAATGTTGTTTATGAAATGAAATGAAGTACAAATGATATTGACTTCATATTTTTGTTCATTTTTTTTCAATTAAATCCTTGTAGGCACAAAATTTGATTTAATGCCATCTCACTCATTTGCCAAAACTCATGGCAGAAAGGCTTTTAATTGGTTGAATGAGATGAGTGCTACAAAAAACAACCTTTCTCATTACAAATTGGTTCAAAAATAGGTTTAATAGGTTTGTGTCACAGAGATAAAACAAAGACAAAATGGTTATTGGAATACCATTTCGGAACAAATTTTAGGTGATTTTATATCACTTATTTTAATAGAGATAAAATATTTCATGTTATATCAGAATGTATATGAGAATACTACCACTGTCTCTTAGCATTTCTCTCACAGCAGAATGCTGTACATACATTTCTACCCATTTCACACTGAGTTATGTTGCTGTTCACAGATGTTTTGTTATGAATGACTTTGTTGGTCTCAATATTATCACCATCCTCTCCTTAGAGAAGTGTTCACATTTTGTGTATCATCCTCACTTGAAGGGTCATCGTCGTTACTCACTTTATCCGTGAAGCAGTGATTATTGGATGATGCTGACTTTGCATGTTTCTGAGCATCCATTGCATATATGTAGGGGTGGAGCACATTATTGGTTTGGTGCTAATTAAGGCATTTGAATATCTGTCAAATCCACCTTACTTTTGGGAATGTCATCTGTATAAAGATTTAGTATGATTTTTTGGCATGTGATTCTTGTAACATCTGTAAATTATGGATCTCACTTCAATCTTTTCCACTCATTACTTTTTACAGCTCGCTACACTGTTCGCCAATCAATGTCAGAGTCTGGTCCCTCACCATGGCTTGTTGCAAAGAATATCCAATCTTCCGTTGCAAGGACAGTTACACAGAAAATATCGCTTAAATTAGTAGGCGGTCCCTTCTGAAAACTATACCCATTTCTTTGAAGCAGAGAAATACTCCCAGCCGTCCCGGAATTTCTTTTACTGAAAAGTTCATTAAGTCTGTTGAGGGTGAATTGATCAGAGGCAATTACAAAAAAAAGGATTGCCATTCTTTTCCAAGGCACACACAGTGAACATGGTCACTTCGTGATTGTGCGTCCAGTATTTTGGATCTCATTAGAACTGGTATTTGGCAATGACATTTTTTGCAAAATCAATCTGAATGAGAATTTTGTTAAGATCATCCTGCGTAATCATTTTTCTGCTCCTCCCCAAGAATTGATTGCCCATTAATCCTTTGTAAGGCATTCACCTACATTGTATGCTCCATCAATATACTTTATTGATGCTAATGTACATTATCTTGCCCTTTTTCTGAATGTTATACTCTGGCCATATTGAATGGGACTTGTTGTCAAGTAATTGTATAATTTCATCCTGATTTGGAGTGTAATTACTAATCAGAAGGCTTTTAATGTTTATAACTGTGATCTACAGCTAAGATATCAACATGCCATTGGAACAAAATTGGCTAACGCACACCCCTTTAAAGATATGATAATGGTAATTCCGTTACCATGTAATTCCGTTACCACAGTTACAGCAGAATTAGAAATGATATTTCAAAAAAATGTTGCTCAGTCTTTAGCAAGTCACGTGAAATCAGAGAATTCAGAATTATATAAAATTCAAGCAAGTATTTAGTTCATAGGAAAAACTTTTCAGTTTCATGGTAACGGAATTACATCCGTTTTTGTAGTAGATTGCAAAATTTTCTCTGAGAAATTTGAAAATACCCATGATAAAGACATTTGCTACTGGTAATTATTACACCTTCACACACAACATTAGATGATTTTGAACCAAAATTGTAAAATATTTTTTTAGTTATCAAATTTATCCAAAATAATGTAAAATACATGTTCTCTAATTGAAAATGGTCATAAAATTCAAAAGATTGCTCCACAAAAACCGTAACAGATATTTGTAAAAGGTTTTCAGTTCCTTAAAATATAAGGTTTTGTGTAAAAAGGACATTCACATTCAGATGCATATTACTAATTTTGAATTTTACTGTTTTTACCCTCTCCCATGTGGAATTGCCCATAAACTTTCAAAGTTATGATGGTAATTCAACAGATACACCCAATTCACCCAAAGTTCATTGACCTTTGACCTTGGTCATGTGACCTGAAACGCGCACAGGATGTTTAGTGATACTTGATTACTCTAATGTCCAAGTTTAATGAACTAGACCAATAAACATTCAAAGTTATGATGGTAATTCAACAGATACCCCCGATTCAGCCAAAGTTCATTGACCCTAAATGACCTTTGACCTTAATCATGAGACCTGAAACTTGCACAAAATTTTCAGTGATGCTTGATTACTATTATGTCTAAGTTTCATGAATCAGATCCATAAACTTTCAAAGTTATGATGGGAATTCAACAGATATCCCCAATTCGGCCAAAGTTCATTGACCCTAAATGACCTTTGACCTTGGTCATGTGATGTGAAACTCATGCAGGATGTTCAGTGATACTTGATTAACCTTATGTCCAAGTTTCATGAACTAGGTCCATATATTTTCTAAGTTATGATGACATTTCAAAAACTTAACCTCAGGTTAAGATTTCGATGTTGATTCCTCCAACATGGTCTAAGTTCATTGACCCTAAAATTTAGGGTCAATGAACTTAGACCATGTTGGAGGAATCAACATCGAAATGCCTAAATGACCTTTTACCTTGGTAATGTGACATGAAACTCTATTAGGATGTTCAGTAATAGTTGATTAACCTTATGGCCAAGTTTTATTAACTAGGTCCATATACTTTCTAAGTTATGACGTCATTTCAAAAACTTAACCTCAGGTTAAGATTTGATGTTGACGCCGCCGCCGTCGTCGGAAAAGCGGCGCCTAGTCTCACTTTGCTTCGCAGGTGAGACAAAAATCAAATAATTTAGGAAAATACAAGGTAATATTGCAGTGAGTGAATAAATATTGATAAACCTAAGTTAGGAAATAATTTAGGCTCTGATTTGTTTGAAGAATACAAAAAGCGAAATTCCAAATTACTATCTAATCTTCATATTTTCACCACAATGGATGTTTGCAATTATCGTAAAGATTTGCTGTAGAGGACATTGCCACCAATTACTAAATGTGTTAATATTTTCCTGTGTTGCTAAATTTGCAGCCAATCGGCAATTCACAAAATCCATGAAAATAAGACCATCCACGAAAATTACAGCTTATACAGCATTAAGATTTGGTATTGAATTTCTTTTATTCCGACAAGACAACTTAAGAAAGAAGACTTCAATTTCAATTCATTGTTTTCTACCACTATTTGGAACTTTGATAAGAAGATTCTATAGAATGGAATGTATGTACAAAATGCTCTTACAATTTCCTAGAAATCAATTGCAATAGATTATATCGGGTGAACCTGTCTTTTATAGTACTTCCTGTTTGACACTTTTTAGTGTGTGCTTAATTGCTTTGAAGTGGTTTTGAATTGAATTAGTTCATAATTGTTAATCAAAATAAAGTGGAATACATGAACTAATCTTACCTCTTCGGCAGTATAGTTACATATCCCGCAGCGTGGAATAATGGCATTGGTTCCACAAACTAAGACTTTGCAGTTATCAGATGGACAGTCTTCGTGAAGAAAAGTCACACTTCGAATATAGTTGTCACATTCTTCCTACACACAAGTTAAATATAAAAGAATAAAAATAGATAAGAGGACAATATAATACTTAGAGCCTTCTCTCCCAATCTTGCTCTACAGCTCCATTCCCGACTCAAGCTAGCCTTCTCTCATCTACTTAAAGCTTTCTCACCTCTCTAACCTAACTAGCCTTCTCCTAATTTAAAAGCATCTCATCCTGCTTATTACTCAAGCTTTCCACTCTTTCTTGTTTAAAGTCCTCTTTAAAACTTGCAATCACTCTGAAGGACCTTACTCTACTTCCTAACCTCCATTTTCTCACCTCTCCATTTCACTTCTACCTCTATACACTTTTCTTTGGCCAAGAAGATAACAGTATTCTTGTCTTCAAGCTGCTAAATGTGCCTAGCCTATGAAAAGTGTGATCCTAAACCAATTAAACCACACATATTCTTTTTAATACCTACTGTATATCCTCTTAAAGGCCAAGTCCACCCCAGAGAATTGTTGATTTGAATCGATAAAGAAAAATCAAACAAACATAAACTGTAAATTTCATCGAAATCGGATGTAAAATAAGAAAGTTATGACATACTAAATAGGTTCATTATTGCGGATTGAAATAATCGCTAGAGGGTATTCACTTGTCTCGCAATCTACTATGGTCAACAAGGAAATTCGTGATCACTCTCGCAAAAAGTGTTCACTGGCTTTCTAGGAAATTCGTGATCACTCTCGCAAAAAGTGTTCACTAGCTTACAAGTTCACGAGCTTTCGAGTGCCGCTGCAACTCTTTATCAAGTGACGAAAATTGTCTGATATCGTACTCTATTTATACTAATCTCCAGGACCGTACGCACGAACGCGAGAACAATAGGTGGGCACTGATCCGTTGTGTGATTGGTCAGGAGTTATGCAAATAAGCCGGGGGTATATGCAAATAAGCCGGGGTATATGCAAATACGCCGTGGGTAATATGCAAATGAGACAAAAATTGGCGGGCTCGCTAGTTTCCCGTGGGCGGGGGTTGACTAGCTGAGCGGTCCCTCGTTCGGGGCCGGGAACGATCGGGTCGGCGTGCACTGCCAGGTAAGGGGGTATTGTGCTGTCGGATGGTTCGCATCCAGAAATCGGGGATGTCGATCCCGCTGTCTCTGTTGAAGTTGTTAGGACAAAGACGTATACTAATAGCCTCCTTAATGATGCGTGTATACCAATGTCTTTCTTTATCAATGCAATGTACACCCTCCCAATCTGGGTGGTGTTGCTTCTCCCAAGCATGATCTGCCACAGCGGATGTGTCGCTTCGCTATAACCGAAAATCGCGCTTGTGTTCAGAAATGCGTTCAACTATCGGTCGGGCTGTCTCTCCGATGTAATACCTGTCACGTCTGTGATCAGGGATAGGGTCTTTGGGGTGTACTTGTTGACCATAGTAGATTGCGAGACAAGTTATGACATGTTTAAATTTCGCTTATTTTTCACAAAACAGTTCAATGCACAACACCGAGATATGCAAATGAGAGAGTCGATGATGATGATTATCACTCACTATTTCTTTTGTTTATATTGTTTGAATGATACAATATTTCAATTTTTACAGATTTGACAATAAGGACCAACTTAACTTCACCATAAACTGTAAAAATAATGGTAATTCCACATGTTCAGGGAGAAATAAAACTTTGTTTCAATTGACAAGGAGGAGAAAATTAGAATATTTCATGTAATAAAATACAAAAGAAATAGTGAGTGGGAGACGTCTTCAGTCTACCAATTTGCATACCGAATAGGATGTGCATATAACTGTTTTGTGTAATTACACGAAAATTTAAGATGCCATAACTTTTTTATTTTATATCCGATTTTGATGAAATTTTCAGTGTTATGCTTGTTGAATTTTTCTCTTTTTATTCAAATCAAGTTTTTGTTAGGGTGGACTTGTCCTTTAAAGGACAAGTCCAGCCCAACATAAAAGTTTTGCTTCATTTCACAAAACAGTTATATGCACATCTTGGTTGGTATGCAAATGAGGAACTGATGACATCACTCACTCACTATTTCTTTTGTATTTTATTATATGAAATATTTTTATTTTCTCGTCATTGTCGTGTGAAATGAAGTGTCATTACTCCCTGAAAACATGGAATTCCATTATTTTAACATTTTGTGCTTCGGGCAAGGAGGCCCCAATCGTCAAATTCGTAAAAATTGAAATATTGTATAATTCAAACAATAAAAAACAAAAGAAATAGTGAGTGAGTGACATCATCAACTCTCTCATTTGGATGTAATTGGCTCGTTCATATAACTATTTTGTTAAAAATATTAAAGCGAAACTTTGAAATGTCATAACTTTCTTATTTTACATCCGATTTTAAAGAAATTTATAGCATTGTGCTTGTCTGATTTTTCTCTATTGATTCAAATCAACATTTTTCTGAAGTGGACTTGACCTTTAAGCTTGTTTTTTAGTTGATGGGATTTCACTCTTGTACATCATGCCAAAAATACTTTCATTGTTGAGATAAATGTTGCATTTTTGCACTTGTCTTGTCACTCACGTTTTGGATGTTGTGTCACTCACGATATATAGGAGGGCACCATTTTCTATAGAGAAGGTCATTGGTTTTGACTATACATGTATGTGTTAGTAGGTACACTTTTTATGTACACGTATGGGTACTCACAATACGCATTGACAGAGCTCTATTTGGGCATGAATCCAATCTTAAGTGATAATGGTGAGAAACCCATGTCCAAAATTTGTTGTTTCACTCACGCACCATTTTTCAATCATATCTACTTTAATTGTAGAATTCAAATTAAACCGGTAGTCGCCCATGCCAGTCATACATTGTATATAATTAGTAGTGGTGATTGATTCATAGCCTTTAAGTTTAAAGCCCTTACTGTCATATGAAACAAAGTTTCATTCCTCCCTGAACACATGAAATTACATTAGTTTAACAATTTTGTGGTTCAAGCAAGGGGGTCCTACTTGTCAATTTCATAAATATTGAAATATTGTATTATTCAAACAATAAAAAACAAAAGAAATAGCGAGTGACATGATCGACTCTCTCATTTTCATATCACTGAGTTGCGCATAGAACTGTTTTGGGAAAAATAAGCGGAACTTTAATATGTCATACATGTAACTTTCTTATTTCACATCCCATTTTGATGAAATTTTCAGCATTGTTCATGTTTGATTTTTCTCTATTTACTTAAACTTTTTCTGGGGTGGATTTGATCTTTAATTACATAACAACTGCCTTCTTCAAAGTTGATAATACAAAGCTTTTGATTGTCTGCAACTGCAACGTATTCCTAGTTCACCGGAAGTGGTGACACCGCTCGTTCAGTATCACGTTCATACATTGATGAAAACAGTTTCGAATTAATGGAGGTACCCATACTGGGCCAGTACCAGACCACAGCATATACCAGCGTGATAGCGAGCAGCCAATACTCGGCCGGAGAATCAGGCGTAGCATCACCCTACGAACCAGTTGGGCAACTGAGGGTGCAACACTCGCACTCTTGCGCAAAAAGCCGCAAAAACACAGTTGTTTGGAAATAGAACATCAATTACCTTTCGGATATGTAGTGTCTGAAAACAGGACACACTAATGTAATGGAAAAGCTGGTAACAAGCAGTAATTTGCAGTTTACCAACCCTGCTGAATCAACAAAACTCAAGTGTTGATGCGGCTTCATTCATTTTTGCTAAGCTTGGATGACATCATCATGCACAAATAAGCGCTCGTTCGAGCACTATGACACCGAGCGTCAAAACCCTCAAATACGAGTCACAGATTTGGGCAGTGAACGAGAAGGCTCGTCAGAGATTACTTCGTGCATGCGCAGTGCTCCAAAAATCCCTTTATCTCGTACGTCCACACGGCTTGTCTCAGAAAACGAAAGGTCTCATATTATTTGCCCATCAACTCACATTCCCTATACCATACCGCATCATTGTCACATTCGGACTTTTACCACTCTCCTCTTTTGAGGTGGCACTTGAAGGAGGTGTTATGTGGTCTTGGCATTGACATCAATTCAAATATTCTTTTTGTGGCCTGGGCTCCGTAACACAAAGGTTTGCGATGAATTGCAAATATGAAAGAACTGCACTGATTGGTTCCTGGTCAGAATTTTGAACCAAATGCGCGTGTAGCATTGATACTAATTGGTCAGTTTATTTAGCGATTGATCACTATATCTTTGTGTTGCGGAACCCTGATGTCATTTAAAACTTTACTCCTTCTCTTTATGTGTATATGACAGTTTACAGGTTTACAACTCAACATTCACTACTGATGGAATCATTTTTCCTTGTAAGAAAGGGGTATTCTCAATAATCACTCATATCACCTGGCATGGTCTGGTACCTAGCCAATGATGTCATGTATGACTTCTTTTTTTTAAACTATTGGATACCAATATTCCTCTTTTAACATTTTAGGCATTGTCCAAACAGGACTTGGCAGCTTCAATGTCTTTTTTCACGCCAAACCACAGTTGGCTGCACACTTCAGATTGACTATTAGCAAATCCTTGAGAAACCTAAGGATCAAGTTCAACTCATCAAGCAATGGTTTTTCTCCTGAAGACAGCTTATATGTTGTCCCTCCAAAGGCACTGTACCAAAATTCAGCTCTGTGATTTTCAGCAGGAATCTTACAAGCTGCTTTTCATTGCTTTTTCCCCATGATTCTAAGGTCCAGCTCAGTTCTAACCAGGGTACCCCAAAAAAATGATCAACATGAAAACATAGCATATCCCACCAAAGTTGCTCAAATGCAAATTCGGTCTTGTTAGGACATGTTGGGACCTACAAGTATATGTAATGCAAATCTGCTCTGAACCCACATCGGCCCGCTCACGGTAGTTTGCTGTTCAGACCCTAGTTCATCACTAATTGTTTGAATGGTGGCCAAAAATTGATTTTGAACAAGGCATATATCTACTTCAAGCAATATCCAAAATGCTTTTGAATCTCAGTACAATCTCACCCGAGATGTTCTTGCAAATTTGCTTATTTCCTGTCCTCTAATACAAATAGGAGTGGGCTATACATGGGTCAAAAATACTTTTTTTGTAATTTCAATATGGGAACAGTTTTCTTTTATTCCTTGTAATGTATCTCAACATGAAATGACAATATTTTTTGTCTTGGGTCCAAGAAAAAAGTGTGCCGGGCCAAAATCCAAAATGGCCGCCAAAACCACCCAAAATCACAGTTTTGGCCACAACTTCTTTATTTGGTGGTCTTTTTCTTTGGTTTTGGTGTCTATTCATATGTATTTGGGGGCAGGCAATTTGCTTTTCCTATACTTTTCAACCATTATTTGTATAGTTAAAAGGTAATTATACCTAAATTTTTCAATTTTTATAGCCTTTTTTCAGTCAAAAAGTAGATTTTATCGTCCTGGGGTTCTTGGATATTAGATGGTATGAGGTCAACAATAGCAAGCAGCTTCATAGAGCTATATCGCTTTTATTCCTCTACTATGGGTTTTACGGATATTTGTGAAATATATCTTAAATAAAAAAAAAATTTAATTATCCATAGGGGCTATACAGTATACAATGTACTGTACATACTGCACTGCAAAATGCATTGGCCACCATGACAAGGCATGTATAAACTGTAGAAATGAGCTCTTACATGTAGGTTTAGAATTAGATGCCTCAGAAATTGAAGAAATGTTTTGTCTCAGAAACTGAGGACATGTTTTGTCAAATATGCTAATTCAGGGGGCGGAGAAAGGTAATTAACCCCACATCATCATGATCATGGCATTTACACTGTAGATATTCTGGGCCCCGTTGCATACAAATTTACCATTTAATGTTAACTTTATAATGGTAACTTACATGGAATCCTTGATTCTGATTGGCCGTTGATCAACATTTACCATGATTATATAGTTACCTGACCCCATAAACATAGGCCAGTTAGACACCACAACCAGGTAAAAAAAGCCTCCAAATGAAGAAGATATGGCTACATGTAGATACATGTATGTGATGTACGTATTATATAAATAGTGTACAATCTATTGTACAATATACTGGATTATATGTACGACAAATATGAAATTATCCCGAGTGCAGGTTTATTTCACCGAGGCCGAAGGCCGAGGTGAAATAGGCTTGCACGAGGGATAATTTTATATTTGGAGTTCATATAGTCAAGTAATATTGTATGATAGAACGTTCACTATTTATTATAGTAAATAGATCCCTTAATCTAAGCCCCCCATCATGGATTTTGCCATCCAAAAATCGAAAGTTATATTGTACATATGTACAATATAACTTTTTGAAGGGAGGTCACGTGGTACAAATCCAGCCAATCACAGCTCGTATTTTACTACCACTATTTACTATATGGTGATATTTTACATGTATGTGCAATTTACGTTGCTGGTTTCATCATGTACATCAGCTGACAAGCAATCAAATTTACAATTCACAATCTAATTTTAAACCTTAACACTATAACACTATAGTTTATATACAGGCCTTGTCATATGTCATGGTGGTCAATGCATACACATAGAAATATGCAGTGTAGTATGTACAGTAACAGTACATTGTATACTGTATTGCCCCTATGGATAATTAACATTTTTTATTTAATAAGATATATTTCACAAATATCCGTAAACCAATAGTAGAGAAATAAAAGCAATATAGCTCTATGAAGCTGCTTGCTATTGTTGACCTCGTACCATCTAATATCCAAGAACTCCAGGACGATAAAACCTACATTTGGCTGAAAAAGGCTATAAAAATTGGAAAATTTAGGTATAATTACCTTTTAACCAAGGCTCGACATTAGCGGTGGCCCGGGGCCACCAAAAATTCATCTCGGGCAACCATTATTGAAAAAATGTTAAGTTTTGGTGGCCCGAATCGGGCAACCAATAATTTTCAAAGTAGCGCAATTTTTCTCCCGATTTTGCATGTATTTATCAACTTTCTGCAGTTCAAATTGCAAGCCAATTCGTCATGCGCCTTTTTTGTTAATCTACACACAAATACACACACACACAAAGATTGCATAGTCATGACAGTACGTAGGCCTACTACCGCTAGCATACAGTAACTATTATTCAGCCGGCCGCGCCTGCTGTCTGGCTGAGCTTTGCGTGCATGAAACCACTGCAGCTAGCTGTGCACGAGCAGACTATTCAGACTCGTACTCAGGGAGCTGCGATACGAAATGTTACTGCTAAGAAATCTTCCCCAGAACTCTGAAAAATCTACGTCAAAGTCACATTTTACACCAATGAAATGCCCTTCTACAGTCCGTATTACTGAAACCTGATTATCTGCAAGCATTATAAGGAGGAATTATGACCTCTCTTTTGACTCAAAAAGACCGATTTCCAAATGCATTAATACACATAAAACACATAGGTGAGTACATCACAGTCCCGTATGTGCATTTGTATGTATGTTGATATTTGGTTTATTTCGAAGCTGTGTCTCTTCTAGCCAAAAATAAATAGGCAGCTTCTTTCTTTCTTGTTTACAAATGACTTCTTAAACCACTCTTAAGGAAGTAAATACTTTGGGAAGGCATTTCATTGATATGAAATGTGAATTTTTCCATCATTTTGTCAAATATAGGGAAGGAATTTTCTCACTGTTTTTTCCAGATAATTTTTGCCGTTTTCTCATTTTTTTTCTTTCATTTTTTTTTACAGTGATTAAACCATTTATACCCCTTCCCATTGAATATGCCTGATTAAAGAACATGTTTCTACTGAATAATAATAATAATTTTCCCCATTTTTTGATAATTTTGTCTTATTCATTTTTCTTACAAAGTTACATTTTCTTGTTTTTTCCTCAAATGTTTTTTTCCTGTTCTTTGTTTTCATTTCTTTCTTCATTTTTTCTTTTGTTCTATAAATTCTGCAGCATATTTTTCTGTGATTTTCTCCTGCTATAATATGCTGGAAAAGAGAAAATAAACTGGATTTGGGGCCTGCATAATCTAGGTTTTATGATCAAAAAGGAAGAAAGGAAAAATAATTGTTTTGTAAATCTATCTGAGTTTGCTAAATGCACTATTTATTTACTTTATCATTATGAGTGTGTGTCGACACGGAGATTAAAAATGCACAACCTGGGAACAATACAATTCTTTTATTCTCTTTCAATCATTTCATATTTACAATGATAGAACAATTTATATATTACCACAAAATAAGCAAAGTAAAATAACAGCAAGCACGATTTACATACAAGATGTACAAAGAATAGTGGTATGTGTTAACTAGTGACTGCAGAATATTTCACTTTGTTTTATTCATTTTAAATTAATGTTTTTCTTTATATTTTTCGGGCCACCAAACTTTACTAATGGGCCACCAAAAAAAAATTATTTGAAGGTTTTGGTGGCCCGAACGGGCCACCACCAAAAATAGTTAATGTGGAGCCTTGTTTTAACTCTACAAATAATGCTTTAAAGTGCTAATTATAGGAAAAAACAAATTGCCTGCCCCCTAAAACATATGAATAGACACCAAAACCAGAGAAAAAGACCACCAAATAAAGAAGTTGTGGCCAAAACTGTGATTTTGGGGGGTTTTGGCGGCCATTTTGGATTTTGGCCCGGCACATTTTTTTCTCGGACCCGAGACAAAAAATATTGTCATTTCATGTTGAGATAAGGTAAAAGGAACACAAAAAAACTGTTTTCACAGTAAAACCAAAAATCACCCATTTATATCCCACTCCTAATACAAAGTACTTTGTGGCAAAAAGGTTCATTTCAATCAATCAGAAAGGAAATAATTTTTATCGGATTTTGAAAGAATATTTGGTGTTCACAGAGATCTCCATATCTCATGAACTTTTCTACCATTAGAATATTTTATCTGCTTCTGCAAATTTCAAAATAAGATCCCTGACTTTGCTAGCTTTAAAACTTTCTTAATTAGTAAAACAAAGAAATGACATTAAAGATAGGTGAACCTTCTGCTCATTTCAGTGAATGGAGACAGAGAATGTTCAGTTCAATGCAATTCAATTTATTGTTTAACCATCAAATATAAAAACAATACAAACAAAATGGCAACAATGATGGGAACTAACAATGATGGTAAGGTGACCTCGGAAAAGCAAGGCTTATAAAAGGGGCCAGGCCACCAGGTAACATATTATAGCCGAACTGACTTTCTATCCTGACGAGCTGGTTCGTTTCGGCTGCAATATACAACCAGTTGGTGTAAAGTCCGTCTTCTTCACTTCTGACTCTTTGCTCCTTCTCAGTAACTTAATTAAATCTCATGGATTTCAACATCTCTGTCATTCTGTATCATCATTATCTCAATCATTCCAGTAATCACTGAGTAACTCCGTAATTTCAGTGTTTCGATATCTCACTAATTTCAGTACTTTCAGTATCCTCGCTCATCTCATTATTTTCAGTAAAATTTCAGTATTCTCAGTAATTTCGGTAAATTCAGTATTGTCCGTATCTCAGTAGTCAATATTTTCCGTATTTCGGTAAAGTCAGTATTTTCCGTACTCTCACTTCCAGTCTGTACTTCTGCTTTTCAGACCAGGTATACTTGTATTGTATCTTCGTACAACAAAATAATGACAAACAGGAAAAGATGCATTCAGTTCTTTTAAATTTACTGAGGAGTAATCAAGCTCATCCTGTCGCAGCAATTTCCCATATAAATTGAACAGAATTTCGTTCTGAATCCTACTATCAAGCATATCGCCTGGCTTGTAATCGAGATTGGAGTTCAATTGAGGGAGGTTGTCAGGCCGTAAAATTTAATCATCTTTTAAAACTAGTTAGTCATGAAATACATATTTTTAACAGCATCTATGGTAATTGTCACTTCTATTTATACCCGAACAGTGAAGAAAAATTAAAGATACATATCTAACATAATCATACAGTTGAAAACATCGTTATTTCTCAGCAAATAGTGCTTACATACATTTTAAAAAGAAAATATGTACATAATCGATTACAAACGATTACTGAATTTCCCTATGCAACTATGTACATGGATTAAGAATTATTCTACGCTCATCAACATTCCAAAACCATGCTAAACATTTGAAAATAAACGTTTCATTTCATTACAATATATATCAACAATTATCAAAAACACAAACATAATGACACACTCATGCAGCAAAAAAAAAAGAAGAAAGGAGTAGATTGGTAATTTCAGGAGGTTAAGAGGTTAACATTGCCCTGCATAACTTTTTTAATCTAGTAATAGTGGAGCTGTTTTTAAAGTCATTGGGAAGTTTATTCCATAATTTAGGGAAAGTCATTTTAAAAGAATTAGAAACGACAGAAGTTCGAACTTGAGGGAGACGAATGAGATCACATTGACGAGTATGAACTGATGAATTTGGGGCAAAAATATCTCTTAAGAGGTAAAATTTTAGTATGGAACTTGTACATCAAAACAAGTGAATTCAATGATCATTTAAAGGGGAAGTTCACTCTGACAAAAAGTTTATTGTAAAAATAGCAGAAAAAATAATAAAAAATATTGCCGAAGGTTTGAGAAAAATTCATCAAATAATTAAAAAGTTATTAGACTTTCAATTATTTGATTTGTGACATCATATGCGAGCAGCATCCCTACATAGCGAATGGTAAAAAATCAATAAAATGTCATTTTTTTCAGAAAATTGAAAATGGTTTTCGCTGTACCTGATGTATATCAATAGACGAATCATTTCACATCCGATCGTGAATAGAAAACAAAATTAAGTCACAAGGAACCATACAAAATATGAATTTCATGCATTTTATATTACATAACACGTGGGGCAGCTGCTTGTTTATGTCGTCACAAATCCAAAACTTTGAACTCTAATAACTTTCTTACTCTTTAACGGATTTTCCTCAAACCTTCACCAATATTTTTTACTATTTTTTTCTGCTATTTTTACAACAAAGTTTTCTTCAGGGTGAACTTCCCCTTTAATGGTAAAATGTTTAATTGGGTAAATAACGGTTTGGAATAACTATTAAATGCAGCATTACATATAATTCGGATTGCTTTCTTTTGTAGAAGGCCTAACCTATTTAAGTGAGTTTTAAATGTGTTACCCCAGACAATATTACAGTAGATTAAGTGTGGGAGAATAATACTGTTATATAACATAATCAAAATAGTCTGAGGGATTAAAATTTTAGTCTGCAGAGAACCCTGATAGATCTTGATATTTCAGTACAAACTGAGTTGAGATGGGGTTTCCAAGAAAGATATTCATTTAAAAAGACACCTAAAAATTTGATACTGTCATTTTTAGAGATAGCATTACCATCAATAATACGATGATTTATATTCAGAGGAACCATCCTGCCTCTTGCTCGAAAAATTATATACTTGGTATTCTCAGAATTCAAGAGCAGTTTATTACAAACGAACCATTTATGTAGATTATCCAATTCATCATTTGCTGATGATATAAGATCATTAATTTTTTTGTGAGCAAGTGTAACAGTGGAATCATCAGCAAATAATGAAAATTGTAAAACTGAGGAGCAATTAATTACATCATTTATATACAAAAGAAAGAGGAGGGAGCCTAATACAGACCCCTGAGGAATTCCACAAGATAAATAACTTAGATTAGATTTGACATCGACCACCACTTGTTGCCTTCTATGAATTAAATAACGGGTGAACCACTTCATAACCCATCTAACACCGGTTATGAAGTTTACACTTCGTAATTCCAAAGGTTCGTAATTCTGAAAAACGAAAATTGCCTATACCTCGATGTTCGTTAATCCGAAAACGAAAAAGGGTTCATTAATCCGAACATTTGGCGCCTTATTCCGAAAACGAAATAAGGTTCGTTGTTCCGAAGGTTCGTTAATCCGAAAACGAAATAGGGTTCGTTATTCCAAAGGTTCGTTAATCCGAAAACGAAATGAGGTTCCTAATTCCGAAGATTCGTTAGTCCGAAAACAAAATAAGGGTCGTTAAGCCGAAAATTAAATAAGGTTCGTATTTCCGAGAATGAAATTAATTCATTTTGGTAACAAGAACGGTGCTGTTATTGCAAAATAACAGGATATTATGCAATGATATACTAACGAACGATGATATATGTGTGTGTTGTTGCCAAAGCATGTATTGATTTAAGAATAGGCGCCCGGATCAAACATACGCTTAATTTCGATTTTATCTGAGCAAATGCTGCCCAAGCAAATGGTTTAAAAATGCAGCTAGGGGATGAAGTGTGCTGGTCGTTTGCGAGTAACCTCCAGATAATAGGATTTGTATTGGAGGGGATGTCATTTTTAATAAGACTAGAGCTTCTGAAAATTAATCTAAAATGTATACTTTAAAAAGTGTATTTATTTTGAAACAAGGGAATTTCCCATTTTGGAAAAATAGCATTTGCCTGTTATTTCTTTTGAAGGTACAAGTGCCCCCTGCTACCCCCCCCCCAGCGGATCCAACTTTCACCAATGGGGGGGGCGAAATATTTTCACCCATAATTTCCCGGATCGGCAGCTTGAAATTTATTTTTTGTTTGTTTCTTTGAAAGGGTATTCCTAATACCCAATAATCATTATAAAATAAGGTAAATATGTAATAATATCATAAGCCCTTGTTAGATAATGAAAGCGTGAATCGCGAGCTATAGTTTTCGTTGAAAATATATGATGGGCAATATGTTTGTGGTCTTCAAAGCAAGATGGCTATGTATCTAGATAACAGCTGCGAGCAAGAAGCGCGAGCAGAAATTTTAATTATAAGCTCTGACCTGATCTAAAAGGGACATGTTAAGGGATTCTGGCAGTTAGCCATGAAGACGATACATGTTTCAACCAAGGGCGGCGGAACGTATTTTCCCTTTTTTTTTAGGGGGAGCCAAAAAAGTGCACTTATATGCCAAAAAGGGCATTTTGGTGCAACCGAATATTTTCATCATGATATTATCATAAAAAGTTGTGTGTTTTGTAGTAATTAAGTTGAGCAAAGTTTTTTTAATTGATTTCTGATTGATAACATATATATTTAGGTTTTATTTTTCGCGAGAAAGCATAGCGAGCAAGCGGTTTGGAAAAAAATCAAATCTGAAGTTGTAAAACTCGCTTTTTGGTCAATTATGGACTTAATTACTGTTAAAAGGGCATTATTGTGAGATGTTGCGAGAGAAGCACAAGCTCAAACTTTTGGAAATTTCATGTAGGCCTAATAAAACATAATAACGATAACATTCATTTATCAAGGGAAGCCACCTCAGTTCTGAAAAATCTTTATCACCATTTTTATGATGATCGTTTGAAATTATTATGATCATCATTAGTATTATTTTTATTTTTATTACCAGCAGAAGCTCTTATTAAAAATGACATCCCCTCCAATACAAATCCTATTAACTGGAGGTTACACACAAACGACCAACACACGTAAAGGAAACCAAAACCCAAGAAGAGAAGTAATCTTATTGGAAAGAGTAACGAGAGGAACAATTTAAAAGAAAAAAGTTTCATCAAAATCGGTTATGGAATAAGCAAGTTATGGGAGTTTGAAAACTCTTGTTGTACTTTCTATGGGCATCCTCAAATTGGCAAACGTGCTTCAAAATGGCTGATTTTGTGGACAACTCTCCATTTGTTTTGTACACAAATTTTGAGATTTTCCTCATTATCTTTCAAATTGCATCTTGCCTCCTTCTGAGCACAACATATGTCATGGGAAAATATAATCCACACCATATATGTCAAGGTCAGGAGGATATAATGTGAAATATGTAAAATAGAGGGGAAAATCTGAAAATAAGAAATACATAAGAAATTTAAAAAACAATAAAATACATAAGAAAATAAATGTGATTTTGAGATTTTTTTAGTACATTTAATCAGAATCATATAAAGTGTTGGTGTACCAAAAATTAGCATTATAGGGGCATTATTTAGTTAATTAGAGCAAAATTTTGAATTTTTGCATAAATTAGCATAATAAATTAGCAATGAGATTTTTAGCAGAATTTGATCTTGCAGTTTTGTAGATTATGCCATGGGTAACGCGTGTGCCAAGTTTCGTTGGCCAAGATCATAAGGGGGGCTTAATCATCCCCCAAGTCTTTTAGGCATCGAAATAGCCCAATCTATGTAATAAGGTATGGGAAAATTGTACTTGCTCCTGTACTGAGATAAATTAATTTTCTGGGTAAATAGCTGTAGAAAAAACATGAGTGACACAACGTCCAGTTTTGAAAATTGTGAAGATCTACTTTTTTCAGAAATATATTTCATATAATTTCTTTTGCTTTTTAGGAGTTAGATACAATACTGAGCTTGTATCTTGCCAACAAATACGCTTCTAATACAAATTTCATATTGTGATAGGCAATATGTGAATTTTAATGCAAAAATGAACATTTTGTAACATTAAATTTCCCTTGCACTAAATTCACTGGGATGCCCCCCCCCCCTGTTGCACCCACAAATGTAATAACGCCCACAAATGTAATAACACTTTACCCACAAATGTAATAACGCCCACAAATGTAATAACACTTTACCCACAAATGTAATAATTTCACCCACAAATGTAATAATGCACTTTACCCACAAATGTAATAATTTTTGATCGCCCACAAATGTAACAATGACTTTACCCACAAATGTAATAGATTTGAAGGGATTTTTGGCAAATCCGTTCTGAACAAAAATCGTATAGTAATGCATTCATATACTAGTAGCACGAAAGTGCAAAGTCTCTTTTCCTGACCCAGTTAATTAACAAATTATAATATAAATCCAAAGTCTTTCTTCCAGACCCGGTTGTTTAAAAAATTATAATATAAATCCAAGTCCCGTATATAAAGTCCCGTACAATATAAGTCCAGACCCGGTTGTTTAAAAAATAATCATATGAGCCTAAAGTCTTTATTCCAGACCCGATTGTTTCAAAAATGATAATATAAGTCCAAAGTCTTTTCACCAGACCCGGTTGTTTCAAAAATTATAATATAAATCCAAAGTCTTTTTCCAGACCCTGTTGTTTCAAAAATTATAATATAAATCCAAAGTCTTTATTCCAGACCCGATTGTTTCAAATATTATGATATAAGTCCAAATAAGATACGATAATGATGTTCCGGTGGAATAAAAATGAGAATCGAGCCTAGTCTTCTCTCCAGACCCAGTTAATTAAAACTGGTGGAATCAAAGTCTTTGTTGTTGTTTTGAATTATACTGAACGTATTGTGAATATACGCGCTATGAGTAAATTGAGAATCAAGCATAGTCTTTTCTCCAGACCCGGTTATTTAAAACTAAAAACTAAAACCCTATAGTAATGCCTTCATATAGCACAAAAGTCCAGTCTTTTTCCAGACGCAGTAGTTTCAAAAATTATAATGTAAGTCTAAAGTCTTTTTCCAGACCCAGTTATTTCAAAAATTATAATATAAGTCCAAACTAAGATACCATAATGATATTCCAGTGGAAAAAAAGAAAATCGAGCTTAGCCTTTTCTCCAAACCCTGTTATTCAAAAATTGTAAATAACAATACAACAACAACAACAAAAACCGTATAAAGACCCCATAATCTTATTAATGCTGGATAACATGGACATATAGCGTAGTCTTTCAGCCAGACCCAGTCATTTGTTTTTCAAAATAAGGCTAAGAGTAAAAATATATATAACTCCAAATCTAATACCAAGCAATCCTTGAACCTAAGAACATGTTTTTAAAAAGAGGTTTAGAATGTTGTCTTTATTCCAGACCTAATCATTACAAAAATTACGAAAAAAATCTTCTAACATAAGACCCTGTCATATTCTCTTGGAATAACATGAGTTGTAAAACGTACTCTTTCCTCCAGACCAGGTTATCTAAGAAATGAATTAAAAAAGAAAATCAAATCTAAAACCAGTTTTCAAAAGTTACACCCAGTAAAAAATATGTCTGTACCCCACACCCAGATTCTTTTGTATAATAATACTAAGACCCCTACAAAACATTGTAATTATGCATTTGCAAAGAAAACGTCAATTTTCCAGACTTGGTTATTATTTAAAAATAAAATTGTCTAAAACAAATACCCAATAATCTAACTACTGTGGAATAACATGGAGATCGATTGTAGACTTTCCTCCAGACACAATTATTTCAAGAATAAAAAAAACAAGAAAACCCAACCCCTAACAACGAATCTAAGAACCAACAATCCTCCAAATTCAGACCAAGTACAAAAGCACATGTTTAGAGCGTTGTCTCTATTCCAGACCCAGTCATTTAAAAATTAATTCAAATATTCTTAAAAACATAAAACTTTGTCATATTCTTATTCCTGTTGAATAACATTATCATTATGCTTAGACCTTCGTCTAGACCCAGCTATTTATAAGAAAAACAAATATTGAAAGAAATCAAAGCTAAGACCAATCTCTAAAATTAAACCCAGTTAAAATGCTTGGGTTTAGAGACTTGTCTTTACCCCACATCCAGTTCTCTTAAAATACAAATTAAGCAGAAGATTAATCTAAAAACCCAAACTATAAAACCCTGTAATAAGGCATACCGTAAGTTGGTATACAACTTGTTTTTGTTTGATGGAAGTGAAATAAATAAAATTGAATTCAATTGGATACCACAAAAACGTCAAATTAATAAAATGTGTAAATATTCAAATCTGAATGGCACGCGCCTTAAAAACCCAAAATAACAACAACAACAACGTTATTCTACATCAATGATATTGTGGCGTCTTTGTTAATATTGTTTGTCTGTTTTTATCGTTTCTAATAATTTCCTATTTTGAAATACTGCATGGGTCTAGAGCAAAGGCTACACCATTTTTAAAGACTGTGCGTTGTGGCGTGCGCCTGTAATCCAAGCTATATGGGGAAGTTACAAATTGATGCAGAGGTTCGAGGTTCGAGCCCTGGTCACGTCTTTCGGATGGTGACGTTAAAAGTCGGTCCCAGACGTAAATAATCATATCTGATTGAGACACGTCTGACAAAACTCAAACACACACACACACCCACACACGTTTGCCCCCTGGAAAGATTGAACCTCATGATGTTGATGGACCTGAATCCACCGACGGGACGGCTTAACTCCGTAACTCTGGTACGGGTGTTGGAGGGGGCTCTTCTTTCTTTGCCTGTCTCTCTTTCAGTCATTTCAAATCAGCTTTTTTTTCCTATCTTATCACTTCTTGATCACATAAATCCTCTTTCTCTCTCTCTACTTAACGGGTCAATATAACCCCAGAAAATATATCTTAGGCCACTGAGATTATTGGAATTGTAACTAATAAAAAAAATGCTGAATATATTACTATTGGTGCTTGGTACACTGAAAATTTAAAGTACCGAAGAACTTGTTAAAATTTTATCCCCTCTTGCTAGAATGATTTTCTTTAATATAATATCTCATAGATCGTCGATCAACAACCTTATCGTTTACGGGAAGTAGTCCCCATATTGTGTGCTGATATCTTATTCCTCAGTTTTTTGTTTTATATGTATTTATAGGTTTTGTGTTTTTTTCAAAAAAACAATGAATATACAAGAAATAATAATAATAAACAAGTGGAATGCCTCTGACCGTCTCACCTGCATCACGCGATTCAACATAGCAGCAGTGCTGACTATAACTCGCACAAGATGTTAAGTGATACTTGGTTACTCTTATTTCCACGTTTTATGAACTAGACCAATACACTTACAGAGATAGGATGGTAATTCAACAAATACCCCCAATGTGGCCAAAATTCATTGACCTCACATGACCTTTGACCTTGATCATGTGACCTGAAACTTGCACAGGATATTCAGTGATACTTTATTGCTCTTATGTCCAAGTTTCAAAAGTCAGATCAATAAACTTGCAAAGTTATGATGTTAATTCAACAAAAAACCCAATTCGGCCAAAGTTCATTGACCCTAAATGACCTTTGACCTTGACCATGTGACCTGAAACTTGCCCAGGATGTTCAGTGATACTTGATTACTATTATGTCCAAGTTTCATGAATTAGATCCAAAACCTTTTGAAGTTTTGATTGTAATTCATCAGATACCCCCAAATCGGCCAAAGTTCATTGACCCTAAATGACCTTTGACCTTGGTCATGTGACGTAAAACTCATGCAGGATGTTTGGTGATACTTGATTAACCTTATGTCCAAGTTTAATGAACTAGGTCTATATATTTTCTAAGTTATGATGATATTTCAAAATCTTAACCTCAGGTTAAGATTTTGATGTTGATTCCCCCAACATGGTCTAAGTTCATTGACCCTAAATGACCTTTGACCTTGGTCATGTGACATGAAACTCTAATAGGATGTTAGTTAATACTTGATTAACCTTATGGCCAATTTTCATGAACTAGGTCCATATACTTTCTAAGTTATGATGTCATTTCAAAAACTTAACCTCAGGTTAAGATTTGATGTTGACGCCGCCGCCGCCGTCGCCGTCGGAAAAGCAGCGCCTATAGTCTCACTCTGCTATGCAGGTGAGACAAAAAGAAGTAATAAAAATAATACTAAATAAAATTGTTACCCTACTTCTCATACAATGGGTGGCAAAAATAGTCAATCATGACTTATTGCCAAATAAAAACATGGAATGCAAATTCCATTCCATGTATGGAATGGTTATCCCCTCTTGTTAGAATGTTTTTCTTTTATATAATATATCATAGATCGTCAATCAACAACTTTATCGTTTTCGGGAAGTAATCCCCCTATTGTTTACTGATATCTTATTTCTCAGTTTTTTTTCATATGTATTTTAATGTTTTGTTATTTAGGTTTTTTCATAGAAAAAAGGAAGGAATATACAAGAAATTATTTTTTTTAAAGGACAAGTCCACCCCAACAAAAACTTGATATGAATAGAAAAATTCAACAAGCATAACACTGAAAATTTCATCAAAATCGGATGTAAAATAAGAAAGTTATGGCATTTTAATGTTTCACTTCATTTCACAAAACAGTTATATGCACATCTCGGTCGGTATGCAAATGAGGAACTGATGACATCACTCACTCACTATTTCTTTTGTATTTTCTTAAATGAAATATGAATTTTTATTTTCTCGTCATTGTCATGTGAAATGAAGTTTCATTCCTCCCTGCAACACGTGGAAATTTATTATTTTAACATTTTGTGCTTTAGGCAAGGAGGTCCTAATCGTCAAATTCGTAAAAATTGAAATAATGTATAATTCAAACAATGAAAACCAAAAGAAAGAGTGATTGAGTGACATCATCGACTCTCTCATTTGGATGTAGCTGGCTCGTTCATATAACTATTTTGTTAAAAATAAACAAAACTTTGAAATGTCATAACTTTCTTATTTTACATCCGATTTTGATGAAATTTTCAGCATTGTGCTTGTCTGATTTTTCTCTATTGATTCAAATCAATATTTTTCTGCGGAAGAGGACTTGACCTTTAATGGTTGCAGGGTCTTTGTTTTGTTGTTGTTGTTGTGTTTTTAATGACTTTTATAACTGGGTCTGACAAAAAGACTACGCTACATTTCCATGTTATTCAACATAAATAGGATGGTGGGTCTTTGTTTTTTTATAATTATTATAATTTTTGAAATAAATGGGTCTGGAAAAAAGACTTTGGTCTTATATTATAATTTTTTAATTAACCGGGTCTGGAAAAAAAGATTTTGCATTTTTGTGCTATATAAACACATTACTATAAAGTTTCAGCTTTTAGTTACCGGGTCTGGAGCAAAGACTATGCTTGATTTTCAATTTACCATTAGCGTCTGGAGAAAAGACTAAGCTCGATTCTCATTTTTATTCCACTGGAATATCATTAATGTATCTCATTTGGGACTAAAATTATAATTTTTGAAATAACCGGGTCTGGAAAAAAGACTTTGGATTTATATCATGATTTTTTTAAACACCCGGGTCTGGAAAAAAGATTTTGGATTCATATCATGATTTTTGAAACAACAGGGTCTGGAAAAAGACTTTGGACTTGCATTATTATTTTTTAAACAACCGGGTCTGGAATAAAGACTTTGGACTTATATTATCATTTTTGAAACAATCGGGTCTGGAATAAAGACTTTTGGCTCATATGATTATTTTTTAAACAACCGGGTCTGGAATAAAGACTTTGGACTTATATTATTATTTTTTAAACAACCGGGTCTGGAATAAAGACTTTTGATTTATATTATAATTTTTGAAACAACAGGGTCTGGAAAAAGACTTTGGATTTATATTATAATTTTTTAAACAACCGGGTCTGGAGAAAAGACTTTGGACTTATATTATTATTTTTTAAACAACCGGGTCTGGAATAAAGACTTTGGGCTCATATTATTATTTTTTAAACAACCGGGTCTGGAATAAAGACTTTGGGCTTATATTATTATTTTTGAAACAACCGGGTCTGGAATAAAGACTTTGGGCTCATATTATTATTTTCGAAACAACCGGGTCTGGAATAAAGACTTTGGATTTATATTATAATTTTTTAAACAACCAGGTCTGGAATAAAGACTTTGGGCTCATATTATTATTTTTGAAACAACCGGGTCTGGAATAAAGACTTTGGATTTATATTATAATTTTTGAAAAAAAACGGGTTTGGAATAAAGACTTTGGACTTATATTATAATTTGTTAATTAACCGGGTCAGGAAATGAGACTTTGCACTTTTGTGCTAAATGAACGCATTACTATACGATTTTAGCTTAGAACGGATTTGCCAAAAATCCCTTCAAATTTATTACATTTGTGGGTAAAGTCATTATTACATTTGTGGGCGATCAAAAATTATTACATTTGTGGGTAAAGTGCATTATTACATTTGTGGGTGAAATTATTACATTTGTGGGTAAAGTGTTATTACATTTGTGGGCGTTATTACATTTGTGGGTAAAGTGTTATTACATTTGTGGGCGTTATTACATTTGTGGGCGATTATTACATTTGTGGGTGTAACACCCCCCCATATTAACTCCCAAAATACCCCTGCCTAGGTAGTTTAAAGATGGGCTTCCTTTTATACTGTATAGTGTCCATAATCCTTACCTCATTAGTTCCGGCTTGGTAGCAACTGTGTGCTGCTGTACTGTAGCATACCCCAATATCCTAGAAATAAAAAAATTACATGTAAAAAGACATCAAAAAGAAGAGTTTTAAATGTGCATTTCTCACTCTAGATCTTCACTTTTTCGTTGAACTTTTCATCTACATCTATCATTAAAAACATAATAATTCGGATTTAAACAGGAAACTGAAAAAATCTCAAGATTTCAAAATCAATGTGAACAAGAGTAAAATTGTTAGGCTGGGTAACTTCAAAGTAATATTACATTGTACATGTATATAAACGTAGAATGGGTTGATGAAACCATAAATTATCTAAATACAAGTTCCTATACTTGATTTATCTAGTATTCGATTAGCAAAATTTACACTAATCGAATGTTCGGCAGACCCCGATTAGACACTTGGGAAAATTCAAATACTCAAGTAATAGTAACAAAATGACAATTGATATTAATTACTTGATACAGGTTACATTTGTCAAAATATACAATGATGGTATCACAATCACTGTTAAACACCAACCTGAAAGAGGTACGAGTATTTTAATCCAACCCGGCCTCGCATGCCCTCAAGACACAATGTACATGTATGTTGTATGCATAGGTGAATATAATGGGTGCATATATGTGTGCTTCAAACAGAAAGTACACACACACACAACTCCATGTAGCTGACTTGCGCCGATATGTGATAGGATAATCGATTACCACTGAAACTTTTGGGAGACAAAGAAGAAGCCACGTAAGGTCGTGACTTTAGAAACTAGCACATCAATGATGTGGAGCTCATCCGGCATCTCGCAACAAAGTTTAACACAATTTTAATTTCAGCCCAGTTGACACTGTAGTTAATTATATTGGTGACAATTCTATATTGAGGATATAGAATTGAAATTGATGAAGAAATGACGTAGAAGCATTTCTTTTATCAATGAATAAATTTCATATGAATTTAGTATTAATAATTATCTAGTCAAGTTTCTTAACTCTGTTTTGAACCTCAACCTACAATGTAGCTCTCAGATGGAACAAAAATAACCAAAGTCAATCAACAAATAAATAAGTAATATTTGTGAGTTTTAAAATATATGAATAAATTAGCATATTTTAATGAGTTTCAAAATTCTATGTTGAAATTTTGCATTACCACCTCCAGCTATTATATAAAGCCAACCGCGTAGCCAGGATTTAATTTTGGAGGGGGCGGTAAATGCACGCGAAGCATGCCAACACCTACAGAGAGCGCGAAGCGCGCTCCCTAGGGGTTGGGTGCAGGGAGGGGGAGTTTCCCCCTCCCGCGAAGCGCGAAGCTTTCGAGGTTTCATACATTAAAATGAAAAGGAGCCGTCTCTCGTCTCTAGTATATCAGCTCCAATTCGGTTGACTAGATTGTGATTTTGAACCTTGTTTTGAAATTGATTGTGAACGCACAAAAAATGAATACAATGGAGGAAATTAAAATAATAATAACCCGCACGAAGTGTGGAAGCTAGAGCGTTTTGTCAAATTTTTGCCATGAAAAGGATCCCGAGAAAAGGGTGTTCTCAAATATTGAATACTCCCCTGGGAAAGATCAGATTTTATTACAAAAAATTTAGCGACAGTGCATATCTTTAACTCGCGGAACAGAGGAGAAGTGTATATGCCGGGCGGAAGATATTCCTCCCCACGCAGAGCAATATAATTCTGATATTTCAAAGGGCGGACGTTTCATCAAGTACAGATATCTTCAATACCTCCATCGGCTCTAATTCAATTGATTTTCTAGGATTATTGAACTTCATCACAAGAAAAATGGTGCGCAAAAATTAGAAATTTCTGTGATTTATTGAAATTAGATTTTTTAAAAAGAATGCCTTATTTTTTTTACTTATCCTGAAGCGCTTCATTTTGAATTATAAAGAAACTCACGTGTCATTCAAAATTTCAAACTGAGGGCGCAAGACAGGACAAGAAATGAACGTGCAGGGAAATGACATGAAATTTAATAGGATTTGATAAAAAGATATTGTACTTTATTATTTAATACGACAAGAATTTTATATCTTCCTCTTTTTAAATTAGGAACATGTTTGCCCCAAAATTATGGTTGTTTAGTAATGAGCTGAAAAGCGGAGAAGTTGACTTTATGGAGGTGATGGCAAAAATTGATAAAAAGACCAGAAGTTAAGCGATCAATTTAAAAAAAAAGATTACTTTGTATACTTCGGCCTAACCTTACTCTAATTCCACATGACGAAAAACTTCCATTTGAGATCACTATACCCTGGTTTCCCTTCTGATCAATTCTCTTCTCCAAATACGACAAACCCTAACATGCCCCAAGCAAGCAATTTAAGTTTCAAAACACCTGTTTCTTGACGTCGGTCCGAAGATAACGCAAGAGCCTGGCATATACAGTCACAGTAGGGGGCCACACACGACGGGATGCATGCGCAGCGCTGAGCTCGGTTTCTGCAAAACATGCCGTCATTTTTATTCGCTTACTTTCCTTATTTCGAGGTCGATTTTCTTCATTCGAAATTGAAAAAAATGGACTAGTATTGGATGTCTGAATGTAATATGCCTTTGAAAACGTGTTTAATATTGAATACAATAATTTCATTCCGAAGATCCTTCTACAGGCAGACAAGTCTTACGTAATAGCACAGCTGTTATCATTTCGTCCTTGGCTCAACGCTCGTTTGGCCGGCCTGTGGTGGTGAAATTGAGACAAGGGGATTACCTGGCCAAGATGGGTTTATCGGGGTTGGAAATGTTGTTTGAGAGTTTCCAAACGAAAAACGGGGTATCCGACCGCAGTTTGCAGTCCGAAGTCCGGGAAATTTTCGTAATGATGCCACAATGCATACATTTGAACTTTAACTGTCGAGAAACACATATAGCTGAGATGGGAAAAAAGGGTTTAGAGAAAGGGTGGGAGAAACAATGGAGATCTTCAATACTGTCATTTAACCGCGCACAGCGCGGAAGCAAAATTCACATGTAAATTTAGAGCAAGAGTGAAGGAGTTTCACTTATGAGAAAAAAATAAAGAATGAAAAGAAGAAAAAAAAACACAAAGCTACCATTCTTCCCTTTCCTCCCCTCCCTTTTCCTTTTCTTCTCTCTTTTTTTCTTTTTGGGGACTTTTTTTTGGGGGGCGACCGCCCCCACCGCCCCCCTTGGCTACGCGCCTGTATAAAGCAAACAAAATTGAACAACAAATGAAGAAGAAAAAACATTTCTTCGTAATTCTGTGTAGAAGTTTGGTGAACCTCATAAAGTTCTACAAAATGGAAGAAGAAAAAAAGTAAAAAAAAGTAAAAATCGGTCAACATATAAAGAAGAAGCATTTTATGTGAATATTTCAAAATATGCATAAATTAATTTCGCATAAATTAGCATAAAAATTGTTCTAGTCAAAATTTCAAAATTCTGTGTATGAGATTGGTGGACCTCATGAAGCTCTACCAGATGAAAGAAAAAAAATCAATTCGGTCAACAAACAAAGAAGCATTTTATGTGAATTTTTCAAAATTTGCATAAATTAATTTCGCATAAATTAGAATAAAGATTGTGCTGGTCAATATTTCAAATTTCTGTGTAGGAGTTTGGTGAATCTCATGAAGCTCTACCAGATGAAAGCAAAAAATTCAAAATCGGTCAAAAAATAAAGAAGAGGGAGCATTTTTTGTGAATTTTGAAAAATGCGCATAAATTAGCATATTTAATGAATTTCAAATTCTGTGTAGAATTTTTGAATCCCCCACCTAGTGCTATCATATAAAGCAAACAGAATTGAAATGGCGAAGTAGTAGCATTTGGACGGACGACGGACGCCACGGCATAAGCTCATCTTGCCCTTCGTGTGTGTGGGTGTGTGTGAGAGAAAGAAAGATAGCTGTGGAGAAGTTGAAGTCAAGGTTAAAGTTTATGTGCAAGACTATTATGACACATACATGTAAAGCTGCAATTTGATTTGATATGAAAAGGTATATGTTAACAAGTGGAATGCCTCTGGCCGTCTCACCTGCATCACGCGATTCAACATAGCAGCAGTGCTGACTTTGAAAACTACTATAACTCGCACAAGATGTTCAGTGATACTTGGTTACTCTTATTTCCACATTTTATGAACTAGACCAATACACTTACAGAGATATGATGGTAATTCAACAAATACCCCCAATGTGGCCAAAATTCATTGACCTCACATGACCTTTGACCTTGATCACGTGACCTGAAACTTGCACAGGATATTCAGTGATACTTGATTACTCTTATGTCCAAGTTTCAAAAGTCAGATCAATAAACTTGCAAAGTTATGATGGTAATTCAACAGATACCCCCATTATGGCCAAAGTTCATTGACCTTTGACCTTGGTCATGTGACCTAAAATGCGCACAGGATGTTCAGTGATACTTGATTACTCTTATGTCCAAGTTTTATGAACTAGACCAACATACTTTCAAAGTTATGATGGTAATTCAACAAATACCCCCAATTCGGCCAAAGTTCATTGACCCTAAATGACCTTTGACCTTGATCATGTGACCTGAAACTTGCACATGATGTTCAGTGATACTTGATTACTATTATGTCCAAGTTTCATGAATCAGATCCAAAAACTTTTAAAGTTTTGATTGTAATTCAACAGATACCCTCAAATCGGCCAAAGTTCATTGACCCTAAATGACCTTTGACCTTGGTCATGTGACATGAAACTCTAATAGGATGTTCAGTAATACTTGATTAACCTTATGGCCAAGTTTCATGAACTAGGTCCATATACTTTCTAAGTTATGTCATTTCAAAAACTTAACCTTAGGTTAAGATTTGATGTTGACGCCGCCGCCGCTGCCGTCGGAAAAGTGGCGCCTATAGTCTCACTCTGCTATATGCAGGTGAGACAAAAACCACATAGCAGCCTAAAGCTGAATTGGGTGGACTTTATATCACATGATACATTACAATCCCCAGTGGGGGGTGCAATTCTATTGACGAATGGATACCATGCGTGACAATGGGGTTCGAAAAAGCACCCTGAACAAGTATTTTCGATGTTCTGAAAATGTGAAAACCTACCCTTAACAAGTATTGGAAACAATACGGTACCCTTGGCAAGTATTTCCTGAATTGACCATCTACAATATCTTAATTATTATGTCACGGGCACCGGCTTCTATAGGGTTTAGTATCACCCCACACACCTAGCTCAAATTGTACCCTAAACATGTATGTAGTTTTGGGGCAAAAGATATTTTAGTCTTTTCATACCCTCGCAAATTGGACCGTAAACACATATTCCTAGCAAAATATATACCCATTTTTATCATTTTAGTGTTTTTGACACCCTTATTACGTTACATACATAACATGCCCTATCTTGAAAAAGAGATCCTTTTTACGTTTTTTCTTGGTCACGCAATGTTTCCACTCGTCAATGGAAGTGGCCCCCTGGGATTACAACGAATATATACATATTGAAAAAACACAACATCTTCAATCAAGAAAAAAATTGATAATAATGAAAGGAGAAAGAAAGAAACAAGAAAAATTAGAAGAATGGATTGGGTAGGGGTATAGGCAGTTTATGAAATGTTGACATGGGGTTTATCACTGACAAGTCTTTAAGGTCACATGATCAAGGTCAAATGTCATTTAGGGTCAATGAACGTAGTATTGTATCATTATATGATTTTTTGTGTGAATAATCATTTTAAAATAGTTTTCAAGTCAGCACTGGTGCTATATTGAATTGTGTAAAGCAGGTGAGACTGTGAGAGACGCATCACAAGACATACATGTACATGTAAGAAGTTGCTTGGCTGTGACATCATAAAATCAAAACTAAGAAAATTCCTAACTTTGTTAGACAGATTTCCATCAAATCACTGGTGTTTTTCTGTACTTTATGTTTTATCAAAACAGACTCATTGTCAGGGTAAACCTCCTTTAAAAGAAAATGCAGTGTGGCGAACTTTAGACTTCACACCTCAACATTTTCCAAGCATGTGTCGACAGCTGTTTATTGATTCTACAATACCACAATGATTATTGAAATAAAACGTAATGTCAAGCAATCATAATCTTTAAATATTCCTTTGACAGAATTTATACATACCGCAGTTGAGACATTGTTATTTTGATCTAAACGTATGAAATCTAAAGTCTGATTGCTTCCAAGCAAAATAAGATCTTGCACAGGAGATCCATCAATGATTCTGACATCCTTTCTATTCACGTCATATGATGATATTGATGTATCATTTTCTGTACATGAAGAGAAAAATAAAATGTGTCCTATTTATTTTCAATCAAAGGAGAAACGGGAGCCATGATCAGACACTCTATTAAATTTAAACTAACAATTTTCTCAAGAAAAAATGAAAAAAGAAAAAGTTATCAATGTTGTGGTATTCATTATTATTATATAATTATTAAAGGAAATACAAAAGTTAAGTCGTTGCATTATTGCTTATTCAATATCAAACACAAGTAGGGGAGGGCAAGGTAAGTTGAGCATAGGGGCAAGTTGAGCCACCAGCCCCAGACCAATAATGTATGAGACAGATATTGTGGTGGTGTCATGTATTGATGACCCATAGCATAACCCCTAACCCCACCACATTGTTTTCGAGTTTGAAACAAAAAGTATTTTTTTAGAGGGAAAAGTATGAATTTCAGCCAAAAAAGTAAAAAAGAGTGTGAAATAAGTGCTTTATACACACACACGTCTTTAAATGTAGTAAAGACATAACAACATTGTTAGTCAAGGTATGGATCTTCATTCTTGTCACTGTCTTTTATATGATGGATGAATAATAAATGTGTGGATACAAAATTATCGCACTAAGTTCGGACTGGGGTAAGTTGAGCCAAACAGCATGGGGCAAATTGAGCCATTGTAATTCTTATGATAATGTATCTTAAAAAACAAACAAACCATAAAAATTGATTGAAATGCAGACTGAAAGGAGCAAATTCACATGACTGCTCTTTTCCTTTTAAAGGATGTTAGTATTTATAGAGAATTAGCAAGTGAAAAGACTTTAAACAAAAAATTGACATGCTGGTTCTCCCCCATACATTTTGTACGTAGTTTTTGTGGCTCAACTTACCCCAGACGGTGGCACAACTTACCCCATATAGTCCAGGATAGAAGAGGCATGACCTTGTTTCTCTATATATACAATATATTTTGATGGTTTCTTGTCAATTCGAGGGTGCTGATTACGAATCTGAATGATGCCACTCGTGTAACCTTGAGCATTTTCCGCAAATTGGCAAAATCCAATATGGCCGCCAAAATATGCAAATTACCCATGAAAATCATAGAATTGTCCGCACATTAGCTGTGAAATACAGGAAATTGTGTGGCGGGAGTGAAATACAATCTTAAAAAATAATTTTTGACAAAAATATAATTTTTCTGATATTAAAATGGCCGCCATAGGCCATTGTATACGGTATCATGTACAATATGAATAGGGAAAACTAATTTTTAAAAAAATGAGCACTAAACTGCAAAAAATCGCGATGTATGAACGAAGTAATATACACTGTATGTAAATCACCATAACTAATGAGATATATCATTTGTAATGTCATATATGGGAAAATTGCAGTATTTTGATATCTAAAATAGCCGCCACTGGCCCAAACAGTATTGCGTACAATGGCAATGGGGGCCAAAAAATTCTCAAGAGTGATCACTAAAATGCTTATTATGAAGATTAAACAGTTGGAATACTGACTATAAACATAATTATTAACGAAATATATTATTAATATGCCATGTATGTGGTGAATGTTGTATTCTGATATTCAAAATGGCTGCCAAAGGCCCTAAAAGTATTATACACAATGAGAAATAGGAGAAAAGAAATCACAAGAGTGAGCGCTAAAATGCATATATATGTGATAAATTAATTGGATACTGTCTAAAAACGTATTTTCTAACGAAATATATCATTCAGGTTTCAAGTTTGTGTTAAATACTGTATTTCGACTTTCAAAATGGCCGCCATCGACATTAACCGTATTATGTCAAATGCAAAGTGGGAAACCAATATTCACAGGAGTGAGCACCATAAATGCACGTAATAGTGATCTATGAGTAAAATATTGTCTGAAAGCATCATTTCTATTAAGATATAACATTTATTCTGCCAGTTAGGTGATAAATACGGTTATTTTTAAGTCAAAATGGCCGCTACAGTCCCTTACGGTATTATACACAATATGAATGGGAACAAATCATTTGAACAGAACTTGGCTTTGCTTGGTCAAATGGTGATGTATGATTGGAATGTTGTCTGAAGACATGATTCATAACAAAATATGTAATTTAGGTGATAAATACTGTATTTCAACATTCAAAATGGCTGTCATATGCTCTTTTTGTAAACATCATTTGTCTCCACCCAAATTGTATATTATACGATAAGTGCCTATGGTGGCCATTTTCAATTTAAAAATGCAGCATTTATCACATTAATTACACAACATTATGATATATCTAGTTAGAAACCATGGTTTTAGACAATAATTCACCTTTACATCACAATTCACAATTATATGCAAAGCAAAGCCAAATTCTGTCAAAATTATACGTCCCATGTTACAATGTACACAATACTTTTAGGACCTATGGCAGCCATTTTGGATTTCAAAGTACAGCATTTATTACCTCCACCATGTCCACGACCCATATGTGATGTATTCAGTTAGAAATAATGTTTAAGACAATATCTTTACCCGTACATCACAGTTATATGCATTTTATGATTCTCACTCTTGTAAAAATTAGTTTCCCTGTTCGCATGTTACATAATTTAGTTAGGGCGTAGGTTATTTTGAATGTCAAAATACAGTATTTATCACCTATATGAAAGAAGAAATGCGATGATTAAAAAAATGTTTTCAAACAACGTTTTACTCATACAACAGGATTATATGGATGTCATAGTCAAGCAAATCCAAATTCCTACAAATTATATGTCCCAATTCACATTGTAGATAATACTGTTAGGGCCTATAGGGGCCATTTTGAATTTCATAATACAGTATTTATCTCATGCATGACAAAAGAAATGATATGTCTTGCTATAAAACATGTTGTCAGACAATATTTTACTCATATCACAATTAAATGCATTTTATGTTTCTTACTCGTGTGAAAATTAGTTTCTCTATTCGCATTGTACATGATGAATATAGGGGCTATGGCGGCCTATTTGAATTTCAAAATACAGCATTTAACACATAAATGGCATATTTACAATTATGTTTTTAGTCAGTAATCCACTCGTTTATCAATATGCATTTTAATGCTCAATCTTCTCATTTTTTGGCCCCGGCCATTGCCATTGTACGCAATACTGTTTGGGCCAGTGGCGGCTATTTTAGATATCGAAATACAGCAATGTTCCCATATTTGACATAATAAATAATATATCTCATTAGTAATGATGATTTGCATATTACTTCGTTCATACATCGCGATTTTTGCAGTTTAGTGCTCATTTTTGTGAAAATTAGTTTTCCCTATTCATATTGTACATGACAGTGTATACAATGGCCTATGGCGGCCATTTTGAATATCAGGAAGATAAATATTTTGTCAAAAATTATTTTTTAAGATTGTATTTCACTCCTGCCACACAATTTCATGCATTTCACAGCCAATGGGCGGACAATTTTATGAGTTTCATGGGTAATTTGCATATTTTGGCGGCCATATTGGATTTTGCCAATTTGCGGAAAATGCTCAAGGTTACACGAGTGGCATCATTCAGATTCGTAATCAGCACCCTCGAATTGACAAGAAACCATAAAAAATATTGTATATATAAAAAACAAGGTTTGGTCAATTTTCTATGGGGCCTATCCTGGACTAATATATGGGGCAAGTTGAGCCATTTGACATAGATTTTTTCAAAGGTCACGATGACTTTCAGTGTGGGGGTAGAAAGTTATATATAGGTGAAAAACATTTCCCAAGAATCAAATTTAAAGGCAAGGTACTTATTTCTACAATAGTACTAGTCATATCAATTCTAACATGCAAAATGCAAAAAGTGTCACAACTTACCCCACCTTCCCCTACATGCAAACTAAAGTGGTAAAACTATTAAAGGGGAGTCCTTCCCAAACAAAAAAAAATGATTTGCAAGCAAGCATTGATGAGTGGATACTATGCGTGACCATGGGGTCTCAAAAAGCACCCTAAACAAGTATTTTCCATATTCTGAAAATGCTGCCCTTAAAGGTCATGTCCACCCCAGAAAAATGCTGATTTGAATAAATAGAGGAAAATCAAACAAGCATAACGTTCAAAATTTCATCGAAATCGGATGTAGAATATTAAGTTATGACATTTTAAAGTTTCACTAATATTTTTCGCAAAACCGTGACAGTCACAATTCAGTGACATGCAAATGAGACGGTAAATGATGTCCTTCACTCACTATTTCTTTTGTTTTTTATTGTTTCAATTATACGATATTTGATTTTTTACAGATTTGACCATAGGGACCTAAATATACTTGACTGAATCATATGGTTTTAAGCAATTGCTAGTTCCACATGTTCATAGAGGAATCAATTGTTGTTTCACTTGACAATGAGGAGAAAATTAGAATATTTCATATTTCATGTAAAATAAAATAGTGAGTGGATAACGTCATCAGTCTCCTAATTTGCATACCAACTAGGATGTGAGTATATCTGTATTGTGAAATTAAGCAAAACTTTAAAATTTACTTTCTGATTTTACATCCGATTTTGATGAAGTTTTGAGTGTATAGCATGTTGGATTCATTTTTATTCTTTTTATTCAAATCAACTTCATGTTAAGGTGGACTTGTCCATAAACAAGTATTGCGTGTGCAACCCTACCCATAACAAGTATTGGAAACAAAACGATATCGTTGGCAAGTAATCCCTGAATTGAACCCCTACACAAGTATACATGTAATATTTTTATTGTTATGTCAAGGACGTCGGTTTTACCGTACGGCCCCACCTCCCAAACCTCGCACAAATTGTACTCCAAACAAGTAGTGTTGACTGTTGAGGCAAAAAGTACATCCTTTATATTAAAAAAAATTTTAGTCTTAATTTTCATACTCTCGAAAATTTGACCCTAAACACGTAGCTTTCCTAGGGAAATAGATACCCTTTTTAAATTATTTTAGTGTTTTAGACACCCTTTATACGTTATGTACATAACATGCCCTTCTTGAAAAAGACATCCTTTTTTATGTTTTTTGGTCATGCATGGTATCCACTTGTCAATGTACATGTAAGTGCTCCCCCCCCCCCCCCCCGGATACTTTGAAAGAAAACTTTGGGGAAAATGTCATTTTTGCCAATTTATGTACAGGAGTAAATGGAAGAGTAGTCCTTGCCTTATACATGAACAGTCTCTGTGGGTATGGTGATTTAGTCAGGTCCAGATTTGAGAAAAGTAGACTGCCTTAGGCAAATCGTGTTAATGCTGAATTGAGAAGTGCTTTATCATAATTTGAGGGCGCTGAGTCCAAATTTGCTGTTTGCCAACCTCGATTTTGATGTTAAAATCCTCAAATTGGCAAAAACAAAATGGCCGCCATTCTACACCCATTTTTACTCTATTCTGACCGCCAAAACTTGTAACAAAAATGTTTGTCAACGGTTTTTGGTACTATTTGATCTCAAAAATAACATACTAAAAATCCACCAAAATCCATATCCGGGAAAGTGGTTATTTTCAAGATGGCGTCTAAAATGACCGCCATTAACTGAAAATTAAAATAACCGGCACTTTAACAACCCAAGACACCTTTTCCGGTGCATACATGTATTCAATGGTGGAAGGCGAAAAAGGAAAGAGTGAACATAAGCACTCCAGGGTACCTGAAAATCCAAAATTGCGTAAAAATGGCTGCCATGCATGCATTTCCTAAAAATTCACAATTCATCTTTTACGTATTTTAGTGTCTTTTATTTGGGTTGTATTCATTGGTGATTTCAAGGGTCAAGAAGTAAGCCGGGACAAGTAACAATGACAGTCAACAGTCCACTATGTCCAAAAATCCAAGATGGCTTTAAAAACGGGAGTCTAAATTAGCTGTTGTTATCTAAAAATCCCAAACCCGACATATAGTTTGTTTAATACCTGCCTTGGGCATATGATGTTGGTGTCTAACCCATGGTTTAATGGGTCAAGAAATACGTTGGGACAAGTAAAAAGACAGTCTATGGTCTTCCATGTCCAAAAATCCAGGATGGTTTGCAAAAATGCAGTATAAAATGTCTGTCGTTAATTACAAACCGACACAGTTTGTTTAATAACCGCCTGGAGAATATGATTTTTTAGTATAATGCATGGTTTAAAAGGTCAAGTATTAGATTGGGACAAGTTACAAGGACAGTTAGTGGTTCCATTATGTCCAAAAATCCATAATGGCTTCCAAAAATGGAGTATATAAAGGCCGTTCTCACCGAAAAACTGACATAGTTTGTTTAGTATCAGCCCGGCGTATATGATTTTGTTGTTTAACCCATGGTTTAAAGGGTCAAGTAATAAATAAGGACAAGTTACAAGGACATTCAGAGATCCAGCATGTCCAAGAATCCAAAAAGGCTTCCAAAATTGGGAGTCTAAAATGGCTATTGTTACCTAAAAACTGTCATAGTTTGTTTAATATCCGCCTGGGGTTAATGATTATGTTGTCTAACTCCTGGTTTAAATGGTCAAGTAATACATTAGGATAAGTTACAAGGGCAATCAATGGTCCTGTATGCCTAAAAATCCAAGATGGCTTCCAATTAAGGAGACTAAAATGGCTGCTGATATTCAAAAATTGACATAATCTATTTTAAATCCATTTGTGAAATATGATTTTTTTTGTATACACTATGGTTTCAAGGGTTGAATATTACTTTTGGATTAGTTACAATGGTATGAAGCGGTCCATTTTTCCTATTATTTAAAATTGGCTTTCAAAGTGAGTCTTAAAAGACTTCCATCAGCTAAACATAGTCATAATTAGGTGAACAAAATCTACACTACATGTATTGTGATTTATAATAAATCGGAACAAATAAAAAAGATGGTCAGTTTCTTTTCGTCGTAAAAAGTCCAAAGCAACTTCTAAAATTGCGTGAAAATGACTGCTGTCCCCTCATCATGAAACCATAGGATAGTCCTGAGCACAAAAATGACGTGTCTTGAAATACTTATCAGTGAATTTTTGAAAATTTTAGGTGAAAGTGTACTTTATTTTTCAAAGTTTGTTTTTGGATGTTTACTTATTGGTGCACCACCACCTAATTATTCACTAATTCTTGTAAAACATATTTTCATGAGTCTTAGTAAACAGAGACACCAAAATAGTGGCACTAGATGGGATATGAAGTATTGTCATTTTTGTAATAATGGTGGCCAATTTGAATGTAATTTTTGGAACGTTCTTCAATTTTTTGACAAAATGGACAACAGTGGTTCCCTGTATCTTCATCTATATCATATGACCCTTGAAATCACGAGAAAGGCCCAAATTGTTCTTACATTGTAGGTAGATAGTGTATGAACTTTGCAGTCAGATTTTTAAGAAATAGCAACTATTTTTAAGCCATCATTATTTTGGGGGGCGAAACTGCACCACTGATAAACCTTGAAATTTTTCCAATGTAATTTTCCCCTTTGGAATCATGATTTTTTATCTGTTTTATTTTATTCTCGGTAGACCTCAAAGTTATTTCTACCTGGTGGATATTATATGAATTTGGACCATTTCAAAGTTACAACGTCCATTATAGACGCCATTTTAGAAGGTAATCTTGGATCCTCTGACACACTCACTATCTTGTAAACATGTCCTGATTCATTATTTGCCTTGAAAGCTTTTGATGATTTTGATTTTGAGGATTTACTTCATTTTTGAGTTGATGGTACAACGAATGCCGTTGTGGACGCTATGTTGGATTTCCACGTAACCTTGACAACGTTTTGTAACTATAACCTGTGTCAATAGACTTTGTTTAATCCTAATATGCCTGAATTTCATGAAATAAACATCTAAACCCTGAAAGTTATGAAATTTCAAAAACTTAACCTCGGTTAAGATTTGATGTTGACTTCGCCGCCGGCGTCGGAAAAGCGACGTCCATGTCTTGCTTCTGCTATGCAGCCAATGCAGGCGAGGAAAAAATGGCGGACACGTTAAAGATATCCAATGTGAATATGCCAGCATCGCCCAAAAATTATCAAACAATTTGCCATATTATTTATCAAATCAGCAGCTGTGAATCATGGCAGCCATCTTGGAATTAAAGATGGCTGACGAATCAATCGGACACATTATGTTTGCAACCCTGGGTATCCAAAATAACGCATAGATCTCATTTTTTAAAAATATAATCACCCATAAAAATCGTTAAATATTGGAAACTGCATTAAAAATGCCGCCATTTTGTTTTTTGCCGATTTGAGGATGAAAACGTCGGAATCAAGTTTGGCAAACAGCATTTTTGGGTTCAGCACCCCTGAATTACCTTAAAACAATTGATAAATCAGCATTAACACAAAATGCCTAAAGCACTTTTTCTGAGCACATTTTTTAAAATCTGGACCTGACTAATTACAAATATTTACAACTTTTAAAAATTCATAACTGAAGTACAATATTGTTCAACTTTTCACCTATCAAATTGTCTGATTTTTTTTTTACTGTAAAAACAAAGTTTTAATTGGGTTGGATTTCGGATACATACATGTACCAGGTAGCGCATTTTTCAATGATTTTTGCCCATTTGTACCATGCCATTATACAACCAAATTCATGGCTTTGGACCACTGGCAATCTACAGCTCTAATACAAGTTACAATTCGATGGCCACAATGTTACAGGGTGCGGGGAGGGCATAGCCCTTGGCCCTCATTCTCCTTAGGTGGTTTCAGACCACCTCGAAGTTCGTCAGTTCCAGGTATTCTCTGAGCGGGAAATTTACCCCGATCAGAAAATACCAGGTATTTTGGTAATGTGAAAGCAAACTACGTGTAATTTCCCCAAAAGAAAATACCCGCTAAATAGTAGGTACTTGGCGAAATTATGAGAACTTTCACGGGGATTTTTCCAAGGTCGCAGGTATTTTGGCGATGTGAAAGCAAATTACGGGAACTTTTAGCCCAGCGGGTCGTTGGGCGTGGAAGCCGCGGGTGGCTGCTGGGCTAGTGATTTTGAATCTCGCGCCTTGCCTGCTTATCAGACCATACTGCGCATGCTCGTAACTTCGGGAACTTATCCCGAAAGGGTATGTTTCAGGGCGGTGTGAATGCAGGAATAATTAATGGGTATTTTTTAGCCTAAAAAAGTTCTCGTAATTTAACGGGGATTCTTGTGATCGAGGCGGTTTGTAACCACCTCTTGTTTACCCTCAACCATGTACATGTAGTTTATACTTACCCATACTACAGGTTAAAACCTCCTGCTGACTTTGGTTAGCAAGACACCCAAGGTAAAGGATAACTGCTAGTACATGTAGCTGTGACAGTCCCCTCTCCATTCTTCAATTTTATGTCCTTAAAATGATTAAAAATGATGATAAAAATATCATTAAGAATTACATGACTTGTATGAAGTGCTCTAGGAAAACAGTATTTCAATTCGAGTAAATATAGAACAAGTGGAATGCCTCTGGCCGTCTCACCTGCATCACGCAGTTCAATATAGCAGCAGTGCTGACTTTGAATACTACTCTAACTCGCACAAGATGTTCAGTGATACATGGTTACTCTTATGTCCACTTTTTATGAACTAGACCAATAGACTTACAGAGATATGATGGTTATTCAACAAAAAACCCCAACATGGCCAAAGTTCATTGACCTTACATGACCATTGACCTTGATCATGTGACCTGAAACTCGCACAGGATGTTCAGTGATACTTGATTACTCTTATGTACAAGTTTCATGAATCAGATCCATAAAATTTTAAAGTTATGATGGTAATTCAACAGATACACCCAATTCGGCCAAAGTTCATTGACCTTTGACCTTGGTCATGTGACCTGAAATGCGCACAGGATGTTCAGTGATACTTGATTACTCTAATGTCCAAGTTTAACAAACTAGACCAATAAACTTTCAAAGTTATGATGGTAATTCAACAGATACCCCCGATTCGGCCAAAGTTCATTGACCCTAAATGACCTTTGACCTTAATCATGAGACCTGAAACTTGCACAAAATGTTCATTGATGCTTGATTACTATTATGTCCAAGTTTCATGAATCAGATCCATAAATATTCAAAGTTATGATGGGAATTCAACAGATACCCCCAATTCGGCCAAAGTTCATTGACCCTAAATGACCTTTGACCTTGGTCATGTGACGTGAAACTCATGCAGGATGTTCAGTGATACTTGATTAACCTTATGTCCAAGTTTCATGAACTAGGTCCATATATTTTCTAAGTTATGTAACATTTCAGAAACTTAACCTCAGGTTAAGGAAAAGCGGCGCCTATACTAGTCTCACTCTGCTATGCAGGTGAGACAAAAACCAAAAAGCATAACACTGAAAATTTCATCACAATAAGGAGGAAAAAATGACATGTGACACTTCTTTCTTCACATAACACTAACACAGTAAAAATATGTACAGTATAGGCCTGGTTTGAAAGTCCATTTTTGATGCACGTGTACACGGCGTGTTTTTCGGTCGTGTACACGTGTACACGTTGTAAACACTGAGTGAGAGGAGTTACAGTATTATGTTTTCAGTGTTTCCTAAATGTAGCCTAAGTCACGGTTTTAAAGCTTACCTGAGAAGTTAGAAGTATCAATCCACAAAAATTGGTGCAATTAAAAAGTTTACTCAGCTTAGCAGCGCATTAAATTAATAAAGAATGCAAAAGTAAATCAGTGCAGGGCCCTAGTTAGCGCCGACGCTCGGTGGATGCGCACTTTGCATACTGTACCGTACTACATGCACAGATCGCTGCAGAATTAAGTGTAACTGAAGTTATCGATTGATTTTCATTATTTTATTGCCAATTTGGGCTGCCCCAATTTGAGGAGCGTGTGTTTGTAGGCTTGTAGCATATGTTTATGACCGTATAACACGTAACTGTCGCAATTGGTGATTCTCAAATTGACTCTAAAAGTGATTGAAGAACGCTTTCGAGTCTCGTAAGGTGTTATACGCTCATACACATGTGCTACACGCCTACAAACACACTCCTCAAATTGGCAATAAAATAATGAAAATCAATCGATAACTTCAGTTACACTCAATTCTGCAGCAATCTGTGCATGTATGTACGGTACAGTATGCAAAGTGCGCATCCACCGAGCGTCGGCGCTAACTAGGGCCCTGCACTGACCGGAGCATACCCATTTCGTGTGGTACAAAAACTTGAGTCTCCAGAATAAATGTGGATTAAATCGGAGATTTTGGAAGGTTAATTGAAATATATATATATTAGTGATTAAAACATGTGCAGTGTCTTAGAACTAAGAATTAATGTGAGGCTGTGAGCTTGTTCACTGACTTTACAGTCCCACGCAAGCTTTATGCAGATGCTACCGTGTACACGGTGATGGAATTTAGTACACGTACACTGACTTGACCGTGCGTGTACACGTGTACACGTGTACCCGAAACGGGCCTAGTACAGTGTATTCAAATGAGGAAATGAGGAAGTCAATGATATTAATCTCTGAATTACAACAGTTCACTTTTGCAGATTCAACAATAAGGATATTAAATCACATTAAAGCAAGGATCTCCAAGGGAGAAATCAAACCTTTTATTTATTGAGAAATACCATGAAACTCATAATATTTACAAGAATTATTGCAAAGAAATACATGTAAAGAATTAAAGTTATGAAACATTGCAGTACAAAGACTTAAAACACAACTCATTCAACAGGGCTCTACATTCTGGATTGGATTTTAATACACCGTATTATTAAGAAATGCATTTCCCTTTGGTGTGCACAACCTCTTTGAAACAGATTAAAAAATTGAGGCAGGGTCGCATTCCACATAACAGCAGGGGGAGCGGAAGCGGGAGCGTTTTTTATTCCAAATTCCAAAACCGTGTACAAAACGTAAACAAGACCATATGATTGTGATTTTTGGCATGGTCAGCATCCCCCCCCCCCCCCTTTGAAAATCGTTCCTTTCCCTGCTCTATCATACATGTACCTTCCACATGCATGCAACACACATTCTGAGAAAAACTTTTTATAAAAGATGAGGATGAAGTGTATTAGTCCAGGATAGAAGAGGCATAACCTTGTTTTTTTAATATATTTTTTGATGGTTTTTTGTCAATTTAAGGGTGCTGATTACGAATCTGGATGATGCCACTCGGGTAACCTTGAGCATTTTCCGCAAATTGGCAAAATCCAATATGGCCACCAAAATATGCAAATTACCCATGAAAATCATAAAGTTGTCCGCACATTGGCTTTGAAATACATGAAATTGTGTGGCATGAGTGACATACAATCTTAAAAAATAATTTTTGACAAAATATTTATTTTCCTGATATTCAAAATGGCCACCATAGGTTATTGTATACACTATCATGTACAATATGAATAGGGAAAACTAATTTTCACAAAAATGTGCACTAAACTGCAAAAAAATTGCGATGTATGAATGAAGTAATATCTGCAAATCATCATTATTAACGAGATATATCATTTATAATGATATATATGAGAACATTGCTGTATTTTGATATCTAAAATAGCCACCACTGGCCCAAACAGTATTGCACACAATGGCAATGGGGGCCAAAAATTTCACAAGAGTGATCACTAATGCTTATTATATGAAGATTAAACAGGTGGAATATTGACTATAAACATAATTATTAACGAAATATATCATTAATATGCCATGTATGTGGTGAATATTGTATTTTGATATTCAAAATGGCTGCCAAATGCCCTAAAGTATAATGCACAATTAGAAATGGGAGAAAAGAAATCACAAGAGTGAGCGCTAAATGCATATATATGTGATAAATTAATTTGATATACTGTACTGTCTAAAAACATATTTGCTAACGAAATATATCATTCAGGTTTCAAGTTTGTGTTAAATACTGTATTTCTACTTTCAAAATGGCCGCCATTGACATAAGCTGTATTATATACAATGCAAAGTGGGAAACCAATATTCGCAGGAGTGAGCACCATAAATGCACGTAATAGTGATCTATGAGTAAAATATTGTCTGAACGCATAATTTCTATTCAGATATATCATTTATTCTGCCAGTTTGGTGAGAAATACGGTTATTTTAAATTCAAAATGGCCGCTACAGTCCCTTACGGTATTATGCACAATATGAATGGGAACAAATCATTTCAACAGAATTTGGCTTTGCTTGGTCAAATGGTGATGTATGAGTGGAATGTTGTCTGAAAACATGAATTATAACAAAATATGTCATATTTCATGTAATTTAGGTGATAAATACTGTATTTCAACATTCAAAATGACTGCCATATGCCCTTTTTGTGAAAATTATTGATTTTGTCTCCACCCAAATTGTATATTATACGATAAGTGCCTATGGTGGCCATTTTCAATTTTGAAAATGTAGCATTTATCACTTTGATTACAAAACATTATGATGATATCTCGTTAGAAACCATGGTTTTAGACAATAATTCACACTTACATCACAATTCACAATTATATGCAATATTTAGAGTCAAGCAAAGCCAAATTCTGTCAAAATTATATGTCCCATGTTACAATGTACACAGTTTTAGGACCTATGGCAGCCATTTTGGATTTCAAAGTACAGCATTTATTACCTCCACCATGTCCACAACCAATATGTGATGTATTTACAGATAGTTAGAAATAATGTTGCATATAAGGCAATATCTTTACTCGTACATCACATTTATATGCATTTTATGATTCTCACTCTTGTGAAAATTAGTTTCCCTGTTTGCATGTTACATAATTCAGTTAGGGCTTGTAGAGGTTATTTTGAATGTCAAAATACAGTATTTATCACCTATATGGAGGAAGAAATGTGATGATAAAAAAATGTTTTCAAATAACGTTTTACTCATACAGGATTATATGGATGTCATAGTCAAGCATATCCAAATTCTTACAACATTGTCCCAATTCACATTGTAGATAATACTGTTAGGGCCATTTTATCATAATACAGTATTTATCTCATGCATGACAAAAGAAATGATATGTCTTGCTATAAAACATGTTGTCAGACAATATTTTACTTATAGATCACAATTACATGCATTAATATGTTTCTTTCTCGTGTGAAAATTAGTTTCTCCATTCGCATTAGTACATGATGAATATAGGGACTTTGGCAGCCATTTTAAATTTAGAAATACAGCATTTATCACATAAATGGCATATTAACGATTATGTTTTTAGTCAGTACTCCACTCGTTTATCTTAATAATATGCATTTTAATGCTAAATCATGTAATTTTTTTGGCCCCGGCCATTGCCATTGTACATAATACTCTTTGGGCCAGTGGCGGCTATTTTAGATATCAAAATACAGCAATGTTCCCATATTTGACATAATAGATAATAAATCTCATTAGTGATGATGATTTGCATATTACTTCGTTCATACATCGCGATTTTTGCAGTTTAGTGTTCATTTTTTAGAAAATTAGTTTTCCCTATTCATATTGTACATTATAGTGTATACAATGGCCTATGGCAGCCATTTTGAATATCAGGAAAATAAATATTTTGTCAAAAATTATTTTTTAAGATTGTATGTCACTCCTGCCACACAATTTCATGTATTTCAAAGCCAATGTGCGGACAATTTCATGATTTTCATGGGTAATTTGCATATTTTGGTGGCCATATTGGATTTTGCCCATTTGCGGAAAATGCTCAAGGTAAAACGAGTGGCGCATCATCCAAATTTGTAATCAGCACCCTCGAATTGACAAGAAACCATCAAAAAATATTGTATATATTTAAGGTCAAGTCCACCTCAGAAAAATGTTGATTTGAATCAATAGGGGCATTTACACTGCAGAGCAAAAACCGCGGTTTTTCTAAAACCGCGGCTTTAGGGTGGAAGCTGCTAGGCAACATACCCACAACAAACCAAAAAACCTCTCCAGAAAAATCACTCTTCCGTAGTAGGGTTTTTTAAAACTTCCAGTAAAAAACCGTGGTTTTTGCCAGTGTAAATGGTAGGCATGAAAAGTCGCGATTTTTGAAACGTGACTTCCGGAAGGGCACCGCATGCGCATTGCAGCGGCACGCGCTATTCAACGTCGCTCGTCCTTCCCATATCGATGTTATATCAGAACAGTAAGTTCGAAGAATGAGAGTGTACAGAAGACAAATTCAAGTGCAGCAGGCACAGCTCCGCAGCGCAGGTCATGAGTGCTGGCTAGCTGAGCTGCGCTAGCCGGTATGGTATATGCATACAAACTTACGGTGTGATATTCAATTATACAACACATCTTTATCAATACATGGGACCATAATTTTAAAAAAAATGCAACTTCAATTGCGTGCGCTAGGGCCTGCGACCCGGAAGCAACTCCGTGCCCTTCGGCAGGCTAGAAACTGGTAAAGCATGCGCAGTACGTATCTAAAAAATTGCGGAATTTTGTAAAACCGCGTTTTTTTGACCAGTGTAAATAGTGAGACAAAAAGACACATTTTTTGCAGTGTAAATGAGGCTAATAGAGAAAAATCAGACAAGCATGCAATGCTAAAGATTTTATCAAAATCGGATGTAAAATAAGAAAGTTATGACATTTCAAAGTTTCGCTTATTTTTAACAAAATAGTTATGGTCATGCGTCATGAGGTCGCCCCCTTTTGCGTTACATGGTGATTTTCGCTTTCACGACGCACTTTCAACTTAAATAACATTTATCTGACAAAGTATACACCCTACATGTATGATAGCAAATTAAAGTATACATTTTCTGAAAGGAAATTGTACAAGGAATCCAAACCTGTACTCAAAAATGGCATTAGGTGTAAGGCAACAGTTTTACATGGACTTGAATAGGGAAATTCTGATATTTTTAGTAATCAAATGGTTTTTGTCATAAAATTTTGTGTAGTCCCCCTATGACAAAAATAATGCTGTATTATGACAGAACACATTCAGACCTTTCTAACCATATATAATTGTGTAGGGTTCATGTTCAATTAATGATCTGAAAATTGACCCCAACTTTAGCCAAAAAAAATAATGCGTTTCAGGAATCGTATACTATATAGGGTGATTCCATACGTGTCGTACGGGACATTTAGAGAACATTTCACAGCTTTTGACAAGAAAAAACAAAAAATATTCCAGTAACTATAGGTGGTCATCAACTACTACCAAAGTGTAAGAAAAACCAAGACTTAACATGACTTGAATTCACATCCTGTATAATACAGATTAAAAATAGTAATGTGTCGTACGGACGCAGAAAAAGTGGCTTTTTTAGAAACCTCAAGTTTGTACTCAAAAGTCTGTGAGTTGGGCAAATAAATTTCATAGAAACTGAACTCAAATTGACAATCAATTACCCAAGAACAAACAAATTTATAAAAGAAAGCAAAATAAACATTCATGAATAAATAAAGCAAATTATAATTTTCGAGAACATTGTGGCGTACGGGACATTCAAAATGTGTCATACGGGACATCTCTAAATTGAAGCCAAACTTTCTTACTTTATGTCACTTTGACTTCTTCAATCACATTATTTGGCTGATGATAATGATAATCCCATCAAACTAAGACATTCATTAGGTTAGAAACCACTATAAGGTGAATATTTCTGTCAATATATCATAAACAAAATAATGTGTCGTACGGGACAATTGTGTGTCGTACAGGACACTTCTGTGTCGTACGGGACACTTGTGTGTCGTACGGGACACTTGTGTGTTGTACTGGGCAGCCTGAATAAATAAACATGAACTTTTTATCAATCAGAAGGAGCATTGCCCCTACATTCTTGCTTATTTATGAATAATCTTTTAATAAGCAGTCATTCAGGACAATACAATTAAGTAACCTCAATATATACAATTGGGAGCAATATGTTATAATTTTTTTCATGATGGGAAATGTACAAGTGTTCACAGCATTTTTACGAGCTGAAAAACTTCAGGTTTTGTGTGAAGTTATATTTTAGGGAACTAATTGATGATTTCCAAACACTATTTAAACAATAAATGAATGAAACTTTGTGTAAATTATGGGGCTAAAATGATGTTATGATTTTTTATATAAAATGTATATCTACATGATATATGTCACAACTGTCACCTTTTTTGCTTTTTTTGGTCACAATTTTTTTTTTCTAAAAAAATGCGGTTTTACTTTTTCAAACCCATCTGCATTTCATGAAACCATATGGTTTGTCTTATTGTCCAGATTTTTTTTACAACTTGAAAAAAGTAAGGAGTTTCAATACTGTATATAAAAAATAGTGATCATCAAGGGAAGTCCAAATAGATGATCATGATGATTGATATGTATTTTTTTTACATCTTATAATAATTCCACATTAGCATGCAAGAGGAAGTTATCTTCCAGGCTAGGTTGAAATAATTATAAAAGTTTTCTTTTCATGCTCAATGAAAAGAAATTAACCTGCTCTGATCAGTGAAAATCACCAGTTTAGCTGAAGGGATTCACAAAAGAATAAGCCTACATGAAATCAATTAAAATGTTTAGAATCACCTATTTCATGTTCTATTGAGATAAACAAAGTACTTTTTCAGTTCACTTTATGTTAAATCAATTAAATGAATTTAAATATGCCTACTATTTATGGTTTCTGAATCCAAATAGTGCAATTAAATGCATTATTATATTGTGTGTCATATGGGACATTTTTCAATAGGACAATAATTGAAAAATGAAGGGCAGTAATTAGATCATTATGGGATAAATCGATCACCCATGGGTCAAACAAAGAGAAACTCATTTTATGAAATTGCATCATCAAAAATAAAATTGTAGGAAAAACTTTTGCATTGTCATGTGTCGTACGGGACATTGCCAAAAATAGGTTCGGAAAAATCAGGGCTGCCCCTATTATGGATCATGAAAATGTTGTAGATATTATTTGGAACCATCAATGATATATTATTCTATTGACCTGCAATATTTCAATCTTCTCTTGCTTTGCAAATAATAGTTTCAGGTGGAATTTGTACTTGACTATTCAATGAGCAAAATTATTGAAAATTTAAAATTCCATTGTTCTCCCCCCCAAAAACCTATATCTGTCTTCACTTTTGGTTAAAACTCATAATTTTCATGAAATTTAGGTATCATTGTAAAATATTACACTACTTATGACTTATTGAAAGCATGTTGAAATTTATGATATTTTTGAAGTTCTAGTGTGGAATCACCCTATATCAGGTGTTATAATGCTTGCAATACCATCATTTGTTTGGTTTTCTTTGCCTTGCACATCAGAATTTATAAGTTATTAACATTTTAAAAGGAATTGATGGTACATGTAGGTACATAAACAATTCAAAGGAAAAGTAACAATTGAAATGTAAGTTACACAATTTGCTTACCGAGGCTCTTATTACAATGATCTGCCAAGTGATGATGACATGCAAGAATGTAGGTTCAGGAGTAAAGACTGAAATTTATATGACTACTGCAGCTTCATGAAAGAAGTTTCTAAAGTGCAATTGCACACATTATATCCACATAGTCTGTGTTTGATAGTTTAAAGCCATGGTGGGTTTTGATGAGTTCAAAGCCAAAATATAGTATGCAGTCCTTTGGTATGATAGAATTTGAGGTAGGTTATGTCCATTTGACCATTTCACACAGACACTTTTTGTTCAATAATGTCAGTGTGTGTATTTAGTGAAATATGTATACATGAATGTGTAATAAGACATCAGTGAAGATGTACAAACTTGGTGCTTTTAAAAAAAATAATGCTAAACCTTCTAAAATTCGTAACACATTTTCTGGATGTTTGAAGGTCATTGACCTTTGTCAGTTAATAATTTGGATGATTTGCCTTAATACTGAGCAGTATTTTCATCCCCTCAGAATTGTAGGAAGTGTTTTTTTTTTGTAATTGATGCAAGTTTAGTGCTAACAATAACTGTCATTCAAATATGTGTCAATCTGGAAGAAATGTCAAAATTAAGACATTGCAAATTTATCAGATTTTTGTTTCAACCTTATCACACAGGTCTATGACATGGCCAAACCTACTTTTCAATCATTAGACAGTAAAGTAGAGTATGTTAGCTTTGATTTGATACCAAGTTTGTAGGTTTAGGCCAAGTTTTAACAAAAATATTGATGTTTTCCCAAAAATTGCACCAAAAATTGCGTTTTCCCATTGACTTTATACAGGAAGCGCCGCTTCCGGGTGCGCGGCTTCCGGCACCACCCCTCATCACCTCTGATGTCCTGACTTTTGAGAGCTATAACTCAAGTTCTATAAAGTCTACAGCAATGAAAATTTCCAGGCTATTGCCTTATTCAGCTTTAAAATGATACTAAATTTGTTGGAATAGCCTCTATAGTTTTGAAAATAATTAAGAATTACTATAGCACGAAGCCAAAATGTGTTCAGCATCACCCTTTTTGGGGGGCGAGCTCATGACGCATGACCACATATGAACGAGCCAGTTACATCCAAATGAGAGAGTCGATGATGTCACTCACTCACTATTTCTTTTGTTTTTTTTTGTTTGAATTATATTTTAATTTTTACGAATTTGATGATTAGGACCTCCTTGCCTGAAGCACAAAATGTTAGAATAATGGAATTCCATGTGTTCAGGGAGGAATGAAATTTCATTTCACATGAAAATGACGAGAAAATCAAAATATATCATATTTCAAACAATAAAAAACAAAAGAAATAGTGAGTGACATCATCGACTCTCTCATTTGGATGTAACTGGCTCGTTCATATAACTGTTTTGTTAAAAATAAGGGAAACTTTAAAATGTCATAACTTTCTTATTTTATATCCGATTTTGATGAAATTTTCAGTGTTATGCTTGTTTAATTTTTCTCTTTTTATTCAAATCAAGTTTTTGTTGGGGTGGACATGTCCTTTAAGGTTTGGTCAATTTTCTATGGGGCCTATCCTGGACTATATGCATTACTGGAGACTGCATATACATACATGCAGGGCCACCTGAAATCTCAGACTTGGTGGCCTGGCTGGTCATCCAAATATTGGGACAATTATATGTAAAATGAAATAATTCATCAAAAACTACCAGATAAACATTAATTCTCCAGGTGATTATCTAATTAATGATCAGTAAAAGAGTGCAGACTTTATGTTTATGGTACATACGGTCAGTCAATTTCCCATGGAATCTTTGTGATGTGTGAGCTCAACTAGCTCATCCAGTCCCATTGCAAGAATCATGCTCATTTCTGTTCTCAATATCACTTGATAACAGAAATCTGAGGTATATACCATTGTTCTTTTGAAGAGAATAATTGAATGAAAAAGTGTGATCAAAGTGCAATATTTATCAGTGTTTAAATAATTTCAGCAATACTGTTAAATTAGAATGCCATCCTGTGTGTGATGCACATTGATACCAAGAACTATATATCTACTATTAAATGTAGAGATTACATTTTACATTACAGTAAACACAAAATTATGTATGTATACACACAGCATTTCTGAACCAAGAAAAGACCTGTGCCCTACTATTAGAGCTACATGTTCTCTTGCACTTGTCATTTTCTTTTAATAAATGGATACGACACTTTAGTTTTATCTTTAGCAAGAATCAATAAATTCAAATACAGAGAATGATATATCTCAAATTCTACATGTATATGTACTTCCTGGTTTTATGAGCACAATACATGTAGTACATGTATGTAGATTCATATTTCACAGTCTACCAGTCCTGTAGAGAGAGAAATGATATGTGCAGACATTTTATGTGTGCCCATGCATGGATGAATTAACAGAGCTTTAGTGTACATTATTCTGAACGGTATTGTGTGTGGTAAGCCATGGCAACAGTGAGTAAGCTGACAGAAGAGATAAATATCATTTGGCCATAAAGCATTAGGTATCATGCATGCAAATAACTAAGGGTGTGTTCGATGTTGATTTCCAAATCTAAACAGCAACATGAATCATGACTGAAAACTCAACTAGAAAACACAAACAACATCACATGCAGTGCACTGTCGGGGGGGGGCACTCAGTATATAATGCATTGTGGGTATGTCCCGCGGAGGGGACCCCCATTCTTACACTCAAATTTCTGTTCCAAAGCATAGCATTTTTGTCTTTTGTCATTTTGGGAGATCCGTTCAAAGGACCCCCGTTTTCCAAAACATTTGTAGTTCCAAAGAAGGACCCTCCTTAAGCCCACTCCAAGGCCCCCGTTTTTTGTCTCTCCTGCGGCACACCCCTACCACTTACTTTTTGATTGAGTGCCCCCCCCCCCCCAGTACCCTGTTCATTGTCAAAAATATAAAGCTGTTTATGATATGTTGATTGTCTTTAATTGTCCCGCTTTTGTTTATAGCGCAGCTTTAGTGCATGCAGTTTGACCCATCATAAGAAAGGCCACTTCTGGCACCTGTTTATGAAGGATTCCACTGCAAGAGCAAATTTAAAGACATTTCGCGATGCTCAAGGTCATAAAATTAGAACTGATGATGATCGCGTTTTCAAACACATCTCTATCGATGTTTAAATTTTCCACTTTAAGCATAATTTGAAAGATGTTTAATTTTACAACCGGGGAAAAAAGGACATTAAACAGACACTTTGTTCCTCATTATATCCACATTGTGTAATCACGTTTTCAATCATGATCCGTTTAAATTTGGAAACCGACATTGATCACATCCTAAATTACGCATCAATGGCAATGCCATGCCAAACTACTTTTCCCTCAGTTTTTTATTGCAAATGAAGCATCAAAAGTTTAAAGGTAAATGCTAGTTTTGGTAACGATATAAAAATGAGTTCGTACAGAATCCAATGAAATGACCACCAAAGTGTCTGTTTGTATAAATAAAACGTATGTGCCAAAGGATTCTGGAAGAAATTGTGCAATTGCTGAGAAATCAGCAGATAAGCACGGGATTCGGGTAGAGCATTGGGCCCGACATTCAAAGCAATTATTATACACTGTCCCACGTGCGCTTATCTGTGTTGGGGATCTTCAGTCTGAACATTTTTCAACGTAGATTTCAAGATTTCACAAAGATCAGTTTATGTAACTGATCCTCGATATACTGACAATTAAGCCTTGTTTTACAGACTTTCTCATGAAATCAGTGTTTACTGCAACTACTGGAATTTCTCTTTAATAATAAAATCCAAATTAATTTTGGTGAAATATGATAACATAACACCTGGTATATGAAGACCATACTTCATGATTCTGAAAGAAAAGCAAAGTACACAAAACCATATTTTGAAAGTACTGTATGAAGGTTCTCGAGATTGTGAGATATGTGGCCATGGTAGCAAAATAAACCAACCTCTGGTCCATCATTACCTAATTGCAAACTGTATGTTTCATACATGTAAGAGGAATCTTGAGAGTGACTTTTGTGGTTTCTGTGCAAACTACATGTACATGTAGGTGAGAACTGAAATGGTCTCAAATTATTAAAGCGGCACATCCTCAACTGTGTGCCCCTTGGGCACTCTGCTCTCTGTTCTTTCATACTTCGATAATTAATGTATTTTTTTACACAATTTCTAAATATCATTCATATACCTATCACCTGTAACTTGTTAGTCATTTAAATAATTTCACTGAAATGAATGAGCTACAGTTAGTGTACAAGCTCTGTATCAATTCACCAAGTTTAAAAAATAATTGTCTGAATTCCCTTCTGTTTCCATGTGTGGAAATGTTCACATCACACTGCATGGACTCCTTTAAAAATAAATTAAATATCATTTAATACTTTGAGCCACCACTGCACACATAGGGTGCTCTTCAAGTTTAAAGGGGAATGAAACCTTTGGAACAAATAGGCTTGTGTAGAAACAGAAAAATAAAAAAATAAGAAAAAAGAAAGTTTGAGAAAAATCGGACAAATAATGAGAAAGTTATGAGCATTTGAATATTGCAATCACTAATGCTATGGAGATCCTCCCATTGGCAATGCGACAAGGATGTGTGATGTCACTGATGAACAACTTTCCCTATGGTGGACTATAAAATACCCTCAAAATGTCTCTTTTTGCTTTTTCTTATGATGATACAAACTCTTTATCCATGATGTATTCTTAAAAAGTATGTATTACATGCCCTCATGGAGAAAGAACACATGATCTATGGATAGATGTGACAAAAGAGGCAATTCAAGTGAAATATATTAGTAATGGGGAGAGTTGTTCACAAGTGACATCACACATCTTTGTCGCATTGCCAATTTGCTATCTCCATAGCATTAGTGATCACAATATTCAAATGCTCATAACTTTCTCATTATTTGTCCGATTTTTTTTCAAACTTTTGTTGATCTGTTTCTTTGATTTTCTGTTTTCACACAAGCTATCTTGTTCCAATGGTTTCATTCTTCTTTAAATATCGTGATGTGCCAATCCAGGTAGTTAGCTGAGTAAACAATACAGATACAGATGGCACCCTGGTACAATATAGAAACTGCTTTCTATTTATACACATATGGCAAGCCATTGTACATAACATTAATGAACAGGTACACATTACAAGTACTGCATTTTCAACTTTGAACATGCATGTTGATAAAATGGTGCAATGAATAGTCACGTTTCTTTTGACACAATGTAATCAGGTTGATTTACCATAATGAGTGAATCTGATTCCAGTACTTAAAAAACAAATTTTGAGAACAGTATACTTCAAATTCAAAGCACTGCATGTTGAAATATTATGATTTGGCAGTTCTAAGCTGTAAGGTGACAGGCTCCTGACAGATTGACATGCACAAGTGAAAGCTTCAAGTTACATCATTTCTTGGCTAACAATACATTGCAGTTGGCAATGTCTGAATGTTTTATTATGCAGATGAATGAAAGGTGTGATATCATAATGACCATGAACATGTCTCATCAACCTGCTCATTAGCCTAAGTTGGCAAAGGGTAACGGTGCTGTTATTTCCCCCAAACACACCTGAATAGGGTAACGGTGCTGTTATTTCCCCCCAAACACACCTGAATACACAGATTAGACATGTGTCAGCTCTCACACAACAAAATAAGAATAACTTAAAACTCTCCCATTGTCTTGTCAGAGGTTTGACTGCCCTGAAAAAGTAACTATGCACATGAAAATTTGGTTTCATGTAGACCTGCTTAATACATGGATTTGAATGTTGTTTTTGACATGTGCCAACCAAACATTGTTAGCCTAACCAAATCTCCTTGACCTAACAGAGCATTAAAAGTAAGCCCAGACACATCTTTCGGATACTAGTTTTAAAGTCAAAACATTTATTCAAGTTATTCATTTAAAGGGGAATGCAACCTTTGGAACAAATAGGCTTGTGTAGAAACAGAAAAATCAAAGAATAAGAATAAAGAAAGTTTGAGAAAAATCGGACAAATAATGAGAAAGTTATGAGTATTTGAATATTGCAATCACTAATGCTATGGAGATCCTCCCATTGGCAATGCGACAAGGATGTGTGATGTCAATGATGAACAACTTTCCCTTTGGTGGACTATAAAATACCCTCAAAATGTCTCTTTTTAATTTTTTTGATGATTCAAACTCTTTATCCAAGATGTATTCTTAAAAAATATGTATTATATGCCCTCATGTTGAAAGAACACATGATCTATGGATAGATGTGATAAAAGAGGCAATTCAAGTGAAATATATACTAAAGTAATGGGGAGAGTTGTTCACAAGTGACATCATCTTTGTCGCATTGCCAATTTGCTATCTCCATAGCATTAGTGATCGCAATATTCAAATGCTCATAACTTTCTCATTATTTGTCCGATTTTTCTCAAACCTTTGTTGATCTGTTTCTTTGATTTTTCTGTTTTCACACAAGCTATCTTGTTCCAATGGTTGCATTGTTTTACATTAGGAATCGTGTAGTCACATTACCGATTGCAACAGGTCTCTGTTAGTGCTATTCTGTGCGGTCATTATTGAATGTTTGTGTGAGCTTTGACTGACGTAGCATCAAAAGCCAAAAAGTAGGCTATACTGTGCAAACTGGTAGGCCTATTTTAGTTTACAGACCTTTTTACAAACATCTCATAAATTCAATTAACGACTGGTTGTTCTTGACACTCAAATCATTGTTAAACACTGTATGTAAACAGAATTATTAGGTTTCATAAAGCTTTTTGTTTCATCTTTATATAAATGTTATGAAAGACTGGCTATCAAAGATCTCTCTTGGCAAGGAGGGAATTCTATAGCAAGGGCCCTGCAGAAATAAAAGCCCTTACCCCAACTTTCTTTAAGTTTTGGAAATGAGAGAAGACCAGAGTCAAAAGAGCATTCTAGAAGCCAATGTAGGTGTTAATCTGTGTTCTAGCTACACTCATATTTAGTGGTTGTTGCTATTTCTTGGTGTCCAATATTTTTTTTTCAAGCCAAGTTAGTGATTTTAAAGTAGAAAGTGGAGGAATATCAATGCATATGTACATGTAATAACAATCTGAAATTAGCAAATCATTGAAAATAAACTCTTTTCCTATTGTTCAATGTAAATTGTGCAAATAAAGATGGAAACATAAAAACTTGTGCAATTCTTCTTTGCAAGGAGTTTATAAAACACTTTTCAATGGAAATAAGTGGTCAATGGAAGATTTGATATTCAGATTTATTCTAATTTGCGGCACCTACTTTGCATAATTGGTAAAATAGGCATTACATCTGGGACAACTAGATAAAAAAACTCATAGAAAATCAAAATAAAACTTTAGAGATTTAGTCATACACTGTAGGTGGGACACATCTTACTTTTGGGGGGAAAAGTGGTGTCATCTACTGGTAATCAAATATGCAAATTAGGTCCTGTCCAAGGATTAAATGTCCCAAATATAACATTTCGACTTCTTGGAGGTTGTTTTTAAAGTTATTTTTCAGAATACAATGTGGTCGCATACTCGCATTTCATAAGTTGGGTATGCAAAAAGGGTGGCATAGAATAATTTTCCACACGGTGCCATGGATAAATTGTTGCTACATGTACATCACAGCATCTTGACCAAATTTATATAAAGATCTCATTTTCAAGCTTGAAATATAGGATAAATATATTACTATGAATTAGATCAATACAATATCAACAGGGGTGGCGGAGCCAGTGGATGCGGAGCCGGTGGATGTGGTGAATAATACAATAAACTTAATTAACAACTTATAATATGACTATTATCCTCACATTGCTGGGTGTTTTAGAGCAGGGAACAACTAAATGTAATAAAAATTTGACAATTTTGAAAATATGCAGCAATAATAATCCGCTTTTATAGCGATTAATCCATCGGAACGACGTGTCTAAGCGCTTTACAGAAATATCATTACCCTGGTTATCGGATTCAATCAGTCATTCCCGCGTATGTGCACATCCTCCACTCCCTGGGGAGTATTCCAGTCAGTCGCCTGTGAGGCGCACACTGTACTGAACAAGCTACAATGACTTTCACATCCTACATGTACTAGGTATCCATTTAGCACCTGGGTCGAGAGTGGCAAAGTGTGGATTTACGCCTTGCCAAAGGACGCCAGACTGCGGTGGGATTCGAGCACATGACCCTCTGTTTACAAGGCGAGAGTCAAAACCAGTACACCACGGCTCCTCCAATGAAATACAGGTGTAAGTCAGCTCAGGGCCCGTTGCAGAAAGAGTTGCAATCAAACGCAACTCTAAAAATCATGCGCAACTTGATTTTCAACCAATCAACAGCGCGTATTTTGGACTTGCGATTGATTTTTTTACTTGCGTTTAAACGCAACTCTTTCTGCAACAGACCCCTGATCTGCAACCTAATCAATAAGTAAGCTGGAGAAATTTAGTTAATTATCTAATTTGTAATCTTAATTTTTAGTACAAATGTTGTGTATCATTGCAACTAACATTTCTAGATGTTGTCATTTTTCCAAGCATATATACAGTGACAGGTATTTTGGGGCAAAAATGTGAAATTAAATACTATTAATTAATTATGCATACAATAATAGATAATTATTCGATTTTTGGTGCAGATTTAATCATTGGTGTTTTAAGATTATAATTGCAAAATACTAGGGTGATCCAATGTTGCATTAACTTTTGGCATCATTTTTATGTGCAGCAGGTCCAATTTGAGAAAAACACATTTCAAAATTCACATTTACATTGAGGTCTATCTAGCTGTTAATTAGCCATTTTAAGGAAAAATAAAGGTATTTGAAAATTAAAACTTTTTCATTATTTAGAGAATGTTGATAGCTTTAACATATCAAAAAATTAAATTTTTGACAATTTTTACCCTGTTCGCGAAATCGGACCACCTTATGACATGCGACTATATTATTGTGGCATCTCTGGGAAGTTCTAAATTATTGAGATATATGTTATACCACAAAAAGTTTTAGAAATATAGTTTACCTTTCAATTAAAAAAGTTAATCAAAAAATTGTTACCTAAGATGGGAAAATGTTACGTACGAGACATTTACACACAATTACAATGGAGAGATTTGTATACAAAGTGAATAGAGAAAGACAAATTTCAAGAGTGAGCACTCTACAAAGTGAGTTTTTACCTTTTCTTTAGTTTCTAAAGACTGATTTGTTATAAGTAGATCTACTGATTAATGAAAACAATTGAAGCCCAAAAATGGTGAAAATAGAAAAATATGAAAATTAAAAACAATACTTTTAATTCATGAAAGTTAAAACCATGAAAAACAAGAAGAAAAAAATAGGTTCTAGTTGAAATGGCAACCATAATTTCCTTTTCAGTCAGAATATCAAATATGTCTCAATAGAAAAATAAACTCTTTATTTCCTGATTTTAAATCACTTTCGCTTTTTATTGCGGAAATTGGGGAAATTATGTACAGTCTCTATGGGGACAAAATGTCCCATACGTAAAATGTCTAGATCTGTAACGTTAGATCGATTTGCATATTAGGTGGAATTTTGATGAATTTTATATAGAATATAGTGTTTCACTGCACTGCCAGTGCCATTGCCACTGCACTGTTTGATTTAAAAAATACCGTGTTCGGTATCCACTACATACCATATACACTGCATTAAATCATTACCTTGTAAATTGTTTGAATGATTGGATCTTCCTACTTTCTATTACTTCTAACGTTACTTACAATTACAAGCCTGGCTAGAGTAGAGTCTTGACTGTGGTATGGAGTGCAGTGAAGCCTTGCCTGGCCAGGAAGCGGCACCGTGTTTTTTGCACTGTGTAGATGTACCGGTACCGTACCGTAGTAGTAGAGTTTTGCAGAATGCAGTGTAAGATCAGAATACGGAGGCTGACTAAATTAATTTAATATAGTAGAATAGAATTATAAATTTTGTCTGTCTTCCTCAGTTGAGCATACTGAAGTGAAAACACACCCAAATCTCAGTTCTAACCTCCGTGGACTTGAATTTATGTCATCAGTGTTGTGTACTGTTATTATGTTCGACGATGCGTTACTTAGCCAACTGTACGTACCGTATGCGTATAGTACGATGCCGCGCTGCTCGCATTATGGGCGCGGTGCAGGTGCAGTATGACAAGCCAAGTGTCCGCCAGTATATTTCGTGCAAATCAAGTCATTTCGTACACAAAATATGTTTTTATTCAGACGAAAATAATTTCGTCATGACGCTGTTTTATTTCGTATACGAAATTTATTTTTTGTCACATAAAATTAATTTCGTCTCGACGAAATGCACGAAATAAATTTTGTCTAGACAAAATGTAATTACGTCCACAAACTTTATTTGGCGTGCCATACGAAATGAATTTTGATCAAACGAAATGGCGCACTAAATGTCCGATGTTTAATTCCGTCCAGTTCACGCCATTCCGTACACAAAATTTGTTTTTGTTCATATGAAAATCATTTCGTCATGACGCTGTTTTATTTCGTATACGAAATTTATTTTTTGTCACATAAAATTAATTTCGTCCGACGAAATCAATTTTCGTTGAGACGAAATGTAATTGCTCCACAAAATTTATTTCGTATGTACAAAATAAATTTTGATCCAACGAAATGGCGCCCAAAGTGTCCAATGGAAAATTCTGTATGCACACTTTGTTTTTTCACTCAAACGAAAATCATTTCGTCATGATGAAGTGTGATTTCGTATACGAAATTTATTCTGTGTCACCCTTAATCAATTTCGTCCACAAAATTCATTTCGTCCCGATGCGAAATTTATTCTGTCGACGAAATGATTTTGTGTCAAAACACACAAAAAAAATTCGTCTCCCCTGTCTATTCATTTCGTTCCGATGCGATATCTATTCCGTGGACAAAATGATTTTGTGTCAAAACACAAAAAAATTTCGTCTCCTCTGTCTATTCATTTCGTTCAGATGCGATATCCCGTCGACGAAATGATTTTGTGTCAAAACACAAAAAAAATTTCGTCTCTGTCTATTCATTTCGTTCCGTTGCGAAATCATTCCGTCGACGAAATGATTTTGTGTCAAAACACAAAAAAATTTTGTCTCCTCTGTCTGCTATGGGTCGCTGATTGCCAGCGCCTGCAGCTAGCTAGCTAGCTGTACTAAAGCTCCGGTCGGGCCGGTCACGTAGCTGTTGACGAGTTGGTGAACTTGTCTTAGCTTAGATTTCACGTTATTCATGCCTACATGAGCTGCATACAACTGCTCTAATCGCTAGGATGTGGATGGACATTGATTTAGTAAGTTCAGCTTTAAAGTTTTCGACTCAAAAATTACGTTAAAAGAGGGAAATTCGCGAATTCGTTAATCGTTACCAAACTTGCATTTGCAAAAACAATGCTAGTCCCGTGTATTCAAGTTTATGTACTGTTGTCAGTACAGCATGGGGCCGGGGCGCGGGGAGGGTGATTTGTCTTTTCTGCACATCTGAAATGGTAATGAATTATACAGGCTGAAGATATTCCGGCCTAGATCTTAATATATAATGTAAAAACGGCATTATCGTGATATTGGGAACTACCGTTCACTTAATACAGCAGCGCTTTATTTCCACCTCCATTCTCTTCGTACACAAGTGCGCATACACAAATCAACAAGTGGTTCCCAAAACCATGATTTGGCCGTAAAAACCATACTCAGAGCAAAAAAAATGCTGAAAATTTCATCAAAAGTGGATGACAAAGTTATTGAAATTATTGTACAGCTTGGCCAGCAGCCTGCAGTAGACGGGAATAACCGTTGTTTCTGGGGTCAGTGGGATTATGAATAGGGTGTCTGGAGAAAAAAATTATTTTTCTTATTTCAAGAAAATATCACATTTTCTTTGTGAATTTGAAGAGAAATGACCTTCAGACTTACAGAAATGTAACATTTTTGAAAAAAATCCAATTATTGGCTGCAAAAAAGAAGAATGAAATTAGGTCAATTTTCAGCATTTTTCTGCCATAGACTGTGTAGTTAAGAAATGGACACACACAAATCCAAATTTTTAGCTTCCGAGAGCTGTTATAAATGGAGTATTAATGCCAAAAACTTGTCCATAAAGAGTCAAATAGGATTTTTTATGCTCTTTCTGATGGTATGATTTTTATAAAGATTTGGAAACCAGATCACAATGAAAAATTGCGACAAAGTGAAAAAATTGTGCAAAACAGAAATTTCATTTTCCCATAGAAAACGCATGGGGAAATGGCAATCTCAACACACACAAAAAAAGGTTTTGCAGTTTATCTCTAAATCCTTATTTAGAATGATCATATAAACTTGTCCTTACTGTCAAAAGAAGCCCCTGAATTTTCTCTTTCCATACATGCCAAACACAAGTTAATAATCAATTCAGATCACATTTTTCTAGTAGCCTGAACATCCCGAAAAATATGTGCCATATTTTCCCCTAAATCAGCCTGTTTTATGCTGACACTTTTCAGTGTGGCTTCAGACACCCTATTATGATTTATTCAACAATTTCTGACATTTTACTATCATGGTGGGTGGAGCCAACGTAGTTCAGCGCAACAACCAAAATACAGAGACTGAACTGAAGCTTTTGGTCTAGGCCCGTGGTAGAAAGCTGCCAGCCGTGTGTTTTGAGTTTTTCAGCATGTTTTAATTTTTAAAGATTTCTCTTTCACAGACAGCTCGCTATCATGCAGCCACCATTGGGCATTAGGGGACTTACAATCCCGGGGAGGCCACTTCCATTCACGAGTGGATACCATGCGTGACCATGGGGTCTCGAAAAGCACCCTAAACACATAATTTCCATATTCTGAAAATGCACCCCTTAACAAGTAATTACTATTGGCATGTGAAACCCTACCCTTAGCAAGTATTGGAAACATGCAAAACGATACTCTTGGCAAATGGTCCCTGAAATGAACCCCTAAAGTCTAAACAAGTACACAAATGTTTTATTGTTACGGGTCCTTCGGTCATCGGCTTTACCTTATTTGGTTTAATACGACCCCACCTACACCTCGCGCAAAAATCGTACTTTAAACACAAAGTGTTGGGGCAAAAGGACATCCTTTAGTTTATAAAACATTTTAATTTTGTTTTATCAGAATTCGACCCTAAACACGTAATTTTCCTCGCGAAATAGATACCCTTTTTTCATTATTTTTGTGTTTTTGACACCCTTATCACGTTATGTACGTAATGTGCACTGTCGTGAAAAAGACATCCTTTTTACGTGTTTTTTGGTCGCGCATGGTATCCACTCGTCAATGTAACTGAGCCCGGGCTTACAATGCAAAATCCCCCCGGCCACTCACGGGGCACATCGATTTTTTGGCTTTATTTTATGAAAATACTGAAAAGAATTGAACCAAAATGGAGATTATTATTCCCTTTTGGCCTGAAATGCACCAAAATGGGAAAAAGAAACTTGAAAGGGGAAAACATGTTGGCTGTCAAGCAACTTCACTCCGTTTTTTTCCGAACTTACGTACATAAACATATGGCGATTGAGTCCCCTGTACAGATCACGCTAGAACTCGGTCTCTGTATTTGGTGAGTGGAGCCAACGTACATCATCAGAACAACCAACATAAAAGAGACCAAAGCTTTTGGTGTAGGCCCGCGGCTGCCAAGCTAGGGCAAGGCTTGGCTGTAGGCGTTGACTCTACTAGTCTAGAGTCCCCTCACTGCTCACCACAGCACTTTCTGGTGAGTATAGACATGTACAAAAGTATTTTTTTTTATTCTTAAAGGTCAAGTCAATCCCAGAGAATGAAGATTTGAATGAATAGAGAAAAATCAAACTATTTAGCATAATGCTGAAAATTTCATCGAAATCAGATGTAAAATAAGAAAGTTATGAAATTTTAAAGATTTGCTTCCTTTTCACAAAACGGTGATATGCACAACTCAGTGACAAGCAAATGAGACAGTCGATGATGTCACTCACTATTTCTTTTGTTTTTTTATAGTTTGAATTACACATTTTTCACAGATTTGACCATAAAGACCAGCTTGACTGAATAATATTAAACAATGCTAATTCAACACGTTCAGGGTGGAATTAGTCTTTATTTTACTTGACAAAGGGGAGAAAATTGGAATATTTCATGTTTCACGTGATCAAAATAGTGAGTGGTTGACGTCATCAGTCTCCTCATTTGCATACCGACCAGGATGTGCATATAACTATTTTGTGATAAGCAAAATTTTAAAATGTCATAACTTTCTTATATTACATCCGATTTTGATGAAATTTTGACTATTATGTTTTTTGGATTTTTCTCTTTTTATTCAAATCAACTGTTTGTTGGGGTGGACTTGGGTGGACTTTTCCTTTAAATCAAAATCACACACACAAAAAATTGATTACTTTGGCCTGGAAAGTGACTTAGCGGGTCTCTTTCTACAGAAATAAAATGAAGCCTGATGGTGGCGCTAATAAATTTTGCAGCCTTGATTCAGGCTCGCTTCAAATTCAGCTCCTCTGTAATTATGCCCCCACAGACAAAGTCCGGAGGGGGCATTAAGCGTTACCCCATAAGCGTTGCCCCTGTCCGTCAATTCGTTCACCCCCCCTCCCACTTGTTTTCCGTGCAATAAATCGAAATATTCTTGGATTTAAAAAATTTTTGGTGTGTAGGTAGATGACAGTATGACACCATAAATAATACAGGCTGAGTTTGAAATTGGAATCTGCAGGTCCAAGGTCACAGCTCATGATATATGTGAGTTGGTTTACGCATGATGAAATATTCATCAGATTTGTAAAAAAATGAGGGAGTGTAGGTAGATGAACCAAAATACAGGCAACACAAGTTTAGGCTACTACAAGTACAGGCTACTACAAGTTTGAATTCAGAGTCTGCAGGTAACAGATCAGAGCTCATTAAATATGCGAGTTGGTTTCCTCATGATAACTTATGAAATATTCAACAAATTAAAAAAAAGGCAAATCTGTAGGTCAAAGGTCTAAATTTGTTCATTTTATACATATTGATTTCTGCATGATATTAAATTCAATCATATTGAATGAATTTCTGATCGCTTTAAGCAGGGGCATCATTTCAAATTTCTAGTGTTATAACTGTATCTAAATTCTTTTAATGCGCAATTCTTATAATTACTAGATTAATATGGGCACCAATGAATGAAATACTGGTACCTTCAAAAACATAATTTAAGATTATTATTGGCGGTGATATTGAAAACACTTTTTTTTCAAATAGTTTAAAATGATGAACACCTGGAATTAAAAAAATAGAATAAAATCTACTTATGGCGCTGTCACACCTTGGCGTTTTAGACGCGTATGCCTGACGTATCAAAATTTCTCTAAAACGTCGGCATACGCTGAACTTTGATTGTTTTTTTTCAACTCTGGGCGTATACATGTACTTAGCGTATTCATAACGAGTTGGATGAATACATAACGTATTAGTAACTTATATCGAACGCTTCGTTAACTTATAGTAACGTATTCCAATGAATGCTTAGGGTATTGCTGGCGTACACAACTTATGCCCTATGATAGCCTAACTTACGCATAGCGCGCGGCAGCGTATCGCTGACGAACACGTGTCGTAGCCTATAAAAAGGCTGCCATACACGTTCAACTATTCAAATCACAACCGCACGATACATCACCGTATCAACACCACCGCCATGCCGAAGAAAACTCCTGTGAACCCCACCTTTATATACCAATTCCTATAAACGTCAATACGCCATTATACAGTAGCTGTAAGTTATAAACACGTTCAGTAAGTTTTGTGGTCGTCCGGAGCACGTCTTCATACGTCAATATACGTTGGAGTTAAGTTACACATACGTTCAAAGCACGTTACTCATAGGTTAGAAGTAAGTTTTAGGGTACGCTGGACATTATCTCGACGTACATCGACTTATGAGTAACTTACGAGTAACGTGTGTCAACGTGTATCAACGATAGCGTAAATTGCCTACAACTTATGGCCCGCGTATGCGGGACGTATGAGCCATACGCTGGCATGCGTCGAAAAATTTTGTGCTTGCACAAAATTTTTCGACGACCTCGCCGTATGACGACGTATACCAGCGTGTTTTAGCGTACTCTTGACGTATGCAAAACTTACCCGTAATGTATTCGAAGTACGCCAGCGTATTTGCCAAATTCCTCATACGTCGGGCATACGCTGTCTAAAACGCCAAGGTGTGACAGCGCCATTACCTTGAACAAAACCAGCAGTACAAGCTTTGTTCGTTATGTCAATAATACAGTCTTCTAAAGTCTATACAATGAAAAGATTGGACACTCTAAGGACTTCGCTTAATACTATGCGTCGATTTGCTTTAAAATAGTCAAGGTGCCTATTCTTTGCCGTGTGTCTTTGATATGAATATAAATCACATGCCTTCTTTAGGCCACAAATTGATTATGCGGTTCTACAGGCAGCGACGTGAAGAGGAGGAAAAGATGAGGAACAGAGTGCTCAAATGGTCACCAAAGGGACTTCATTCGTGCAATTGCATGGAAGTGTTTCATCTGGATACAGGAATCTCCAAAGAAGTGGAAAGATTAGCTCATAAAGAGATTTTCATGTGTCGTGCTTTGATTTTCCTGTGAACGGAGGCATGCAGTGAATCCTCGAGTGGCCTAGTCCTCAGTCTATGCCATAAACATGAATATTCACTAGGTGGGCTGATGTCACATTCCCACTTTCCTAATGTTATTACACGAAATCATAATTGCTTCATTTTTCATGCTCATGTGTAAATGATTTGTCTCCATTATAATTAAATAAGTTACAGTAATAACTAATTAAATGCACTAAATCAGTTGTCAATTCAATTATGACCTGTAATTTCTTTTTTAATAAACCTAATTTCATATAAAATACATAAGAACAAGTGGGGGTATGATATCAGTTTGCTCACTGAATATTCATGAAGACATGCTTACATCTGTTTCATTGGAATAATGCAAATATTAAAATTCAATATCCGATTTTGATCAAATTTCTAGCATTAATTGCTTTGTGAATTTTACTCTATTTTGGAGATGAGGTCAATGATGAGTATCTTCAGCCTGGAGCATCCCTTTATCATGTTGGTAGTGGAACACCTAAGTACCTTCTAGGCAGGGCCAGAGGCAAGACTTCGAGATTCTTTCTAGAATTTATTTACATCCTGGATAGAAATACATTAGGCTTTTCTAGTAATGATTTGGGGATGAAGGAATGGAGATGTGGCTGAGAATTCGAGTGTGGCAAAATGATTCTGTTTGGTTTGGCTTGTTGCAATTTCTGCAGGAATTATAATCATGGATCGTCAGGTCAACATAATGAAACACTAGGAGGTGATCAAATGAATTGATTTTTGTATATAGAAATACTGTTTTTACAAGACAAAGTGAACAACGAACCTCATTTTGTTTTCGGAAAAACGAACCTTATTTCGTTTTCGGATTAACGAACCTTTGGAACAATGAACCTCATATCGTTTTTGGATTGTCGAACCTTCGGAACAATGAACCTTATTTCGCTTTCGGATTAACGAACCTTCGGAATATCCAAACCTTCGGAAAAACGAAGCTTCGGAATTACGAATGTATACGAAATTAATAACAAGTTTTGATAATAATACATCACAAAACCATTCATTTTGAATTGGTAGAATAATTGAATGATTATTCAGAAAAGTGGCACCTATATTATAGTTTCACTCTGCTATGCAGGTGAGACAAAAAAGGAGAGAAGGGAAACAAAAAATTTGTGCATTTTCATTTATTTACAGTCAGACTGCAGGTCCCAAGAAAGTGGCTTCTTTCATCCAAGTGATATTCATGACTTGAGTTGTTTTGCATATTTAATGAGCTTGATGCAGACCAAAACACCTCTTTTCATTTAGTCATTGCTGCTCTAATTGTGCATCGAATTTCATGAATTTGGTACCATTGTAAAGAAGAAGAATAATTCTTTCAGGTCATGTGTTTGGATTTAGTCAAAGATTTTGTAATATAGGTTAAAATTTTGATCTAAAATATCCTACAAAGTAAATATTTTCACCTGACAAAAGCTGCTATTTTCACACTTTATTTATGTTTGAGCCCAAATGATTTTTATATCATGATAAAGCTGAATATGTATGCTTTGAAATGATATAGGTTTCAAAATAAGAATTGGTTTAATCGGGTCAAGATCAAGTACATAAAGCAGTTTGAAAACAAGAATACTGCACTCTGATTGGTCAAAGAGACCACCCAGTGGCAAATTCCAACGGTTCCAGTGCCTGGGTTCGTGGGAAGGTCACACTTCCCATGTGGTAATCTCAAATACCCCGCGCCTGTTGTTCTGTGAACCTTATCCAGCCAATCAGGACTCTGGATTTCATGCAAGTACAAAATTTCAGAAATCTTGTCTTGTACCTTGGTGGGAAAAGTGTGAACTTGACCCGATTAAAAGGTGCCGCACATCAAGAATGGCATTGTGAGAAAGTACAAAAGTTCAGCTTTATGGTGATATAGATATCATTGAGGCTCAACATAAAAAGTTTTGCACAATTTGCAAAAGAAAACAGAGGAAGAAAATTCAGTTTTGAGGCACACTTTCAGGCCAGAAATTTACTTATTTAACAAAATATTGTATACAAAATAAATGACCAATATGAAAGAGTAACTCTTACTCTATCTGATGGTGCAATAATATTTCATTTAACTTGAGGTTAAAACAGGTAAATTCTTAGAAAAAGAAAATCTCACGAATCATGAGATTTTGCAAGGAGGAGGATTCAGCCACGAGATGATTTGGATGAATCTGGCCTTTTTTGCTCATTAGCATAGGGACCTGCGGTCTGACTGTTTAGGCTTATTCATTTTCAATAGTCACAGCAGTTCACAGGTGCTGCCATATATGGTAACTATTATATCAGTGCTAGCCAGCAGCTTGCGAAGGAAAGTCAGTTTCAAAGTAATTGCTTCAGTGGTGTACAGATGAAGGGGGGGGGGGGCTTCGGGTGCTTGCTCCCCCCTGCCTCCTACAAAAAATCATGACCAAGAAAGGGGAAGAGAATATGGTGAAATACATTATTCAGAATATTGTGCTTTAATTGGATTTTTATAAATAAAACAAATTCTAAATTTTTGCTCGCTCACAAATAAAAAAAATTGCCCAATATGCCATTATCTAGCCACTTCAAAATCTTTGGCTCACTCTGCCAATGATTTGTTTCATCACACTTCTAGGCAAATGCTTTTATATAGAATACACTATTTCTCATGATTCCATTGTTTATATAATATGGCTTTGTGGAATTGTTTGGGGTCTAGAATTACTTCATTAATATGCAATTTTATTAAAATCACAAAAACTGCAAGTTCTTTTTTTCTCCTAATAATCAGAGGCGAAATGAGCCAAAAATTTTGAGGGGTTCAGATATGTCGTATCGGGCAAAATTCAATAAAAGTTGTGAGCGAGGAAGATTTTTCATTTAAAAAAAAATCAAATTTTGTAGCTTGACATGAAAATATACAAAAAATGTTATATTTCATTTTTCTCTCTTTTCTTTTCTTTCCTTTTTTAGTCTTTTTTTTGAGGGGGGGACCATCCCAAGCTCCCCCCATCTGTTTACCTCTGTCTATATCACTGTTATATTGTTGTCATTATTTGATGACTAATTTCATAGAAACGACTGATTCAGAAAAATATTAAATACAGCCTTTCGTGAAAAGCTGTCCCGGTTGTCTCAAAAATGTGCGTTTATTTGTCTGCCCTCCATCAACCCACCCTATTTCAAGAAAAGCTCCCAGCTTTCTCGAAATGGTGCGGCCATCCCAGCTCTGCGAAGACAGACGATGGTAACAAGCCAACAGTTTATGATACAGTATATTTTGATGGTATCATAAAAACCTATATAATTATCATTATTTTATGAAGAAAGCCTGTATGGTTTATTTACGTTAACTATTAAAATTCTCTATCTGGGGGTACCCATCTCAACGTCCGTATGACATTTTTTTAGTCACGAAATGAATTAGTGATAATTTCATTTTCTCAGTAATTTAATGCCCAAGTCTACATGGTGTTACCATGTTTGATGCATATTTTGCCTCTGTTATTATCTTGATTGGATTTATTTCCAGATTCTTCACAATAAATGCAAGTTTTATCATAATTTTAGTTCTGAAAATTGACTAAGGCAGTAAGGCTTCATCTCTTATGTATTTTCTACCGATAGTATCGATATAACGATATCAATGGATTCTGGTTAAAAATCCTTTTGGGTTAAGATTGGAACTAACTCTGTAGATAAAGATATAGACTAACTTGTCCAGGTGTTGAGAAACGGGCCCCTGCTAAGTAAGCCTAGAGTTTTCTTAATTATGTGTAATTGATTTCATGGCATTTGTTTACATTTGCTGCAGATTCCCATTCAGCAATTGGACTGAACCTGTACTGTAACACAGTATGGATGAGCTTCATTGAATTCCTCCAAGAGCTCTGTACTCTGTTCTGATCATTTTGAAGATGCTTGCTTGACAGAACTGGGCAAACGATTCGTCTTAGACAGGATGCTGTCCCAACCATATTTGATATCCCCCCTCGTCTTCAGAAGGTACAGTAGATCAATATCATACATGTGTTCTAAAGAAACATATTTTCTGTACTATCATCTACCTTTGGTTTGACAGGACAATGTTTTAAACATTCCATTTTCAGTAGCCAAAGAGAGATAAAGAATTATATATTCGGGAGGGTAACCATAGACCTGGGCCTATATTGTGTATTTAAAGTAAACGCTTACTCAATAATCAAACAAATTAAAAATTTGGTTTAGCCCTACATAATTAGCCTGGGCTACTTTGAAATTGCATGGCGAAGGATGCATCGCTGATTTTTCAGACTATTGAAATTTATTTTAAATAAATTAATTTATGCATAGAGAATTCTCTGCTGTACAGGTAAGTCTCCAAATAATTCCCAAAGGTCTATAGTTTCTATCAAATGTGCACCTAAAAAAATGGTAAATCAAATTTCTATTATGTATTTTATTGTTTCTATAATTTCTTTGTTTCAGGGCCTTAAGTGTTTTGTTTTTTCTGAAGGGATTTCCATTGGATTAAATTTATATACAAAATAACGTTTTTGAGCATTATTTGGTCCAACATGAACTCATAAATGTTGCGTATCTGGGTGTTGCGAATTTGGTCCCAAAAGTTCTGCGAGACTTGAACCAAAAAACATCATGAGGACTTGTTTCTCAGTGTGGACTTATTGCAAAAAACTGTGGAGGGGGCGTATTAAGCCCTCCCCCTTTGGGGCCAGATAGGGTTAATATATCATCATAAATATTAAAAAAACATGTTTTTCTTGCTGCAAGTCGGAGGAAAAGTATTGATTTCTAAATAAATATTATTCTTCATGTACTATTGAATATTAATTTGACAAATTCAAAGTTATCTTTCAATTCTTGTATCTCTGTTCAATATTTCTTTTTTTCTGAAATGTTTCTTTTTTAAAATTCACTCTTCTACAGAATTCACACAAGCCAGGGAAACCCCCGGAAGAAAGACGTTTCGATTCAGCGAACAACCTCCCAGATACTGCAAAGACACCTGTACCAAAGTCCTCAGCACTTTCATTTCTCAAGGACCACTACTACTCAATACCAGAAAGTCCAGGAGGGGTAAAGTGGAAGTTAACAACAATAATGGACTTTATTAAAAACTTGGAGAAGAGGCTGGAGACCACACAGAAGTGTAGATTACATGTACTTGCTGTTAAGTTTGGACAAACCTGACTTGCACAACTTTACAACAAATAATTTACGCTATGTGCATTCTGATTATTTAACATAGCTCAATGAAATAGTTTATCACTGGGCATGTAACAAAAGTGAATTCATTAAATTTGAACGTGTTGCAAAAATGATGTCTTACAGTAAATTCATTCTGGCTTAGAATGTCGGAAGAGAAAAAAGTTTGTGAAAAGAAGGAATGACGGCAAGCTGACTGAAGAATAGAACAGGATAGAGCAAGGGAAACTTAAAGGTCAACTTCACCCAAAAAAAATTTTGATTTGAATAAAAAGAGAAAAATAAAACAAGCAAAACACTGAAAATTTGATTGCAAATTTGATGTAAAATGAGAAAGTTCTGATCCAATCCAAAAGTCATTTGATATAGCGCCTTTTCCTTTCGGTTACAAAGCGCTGCACACACACTACTCCATATTTGTTTTGGCCACTAAAACAACTGTTCTACACCTGAGAATGATCGGTCTAGTCCATGCAATTAATTGTCCACTTACCAGAATAGATGGGATTTAATGGCCTTCTCGAATTGTTCAACAGAGGAGGCCATCTGCACTGCAGCTGGTAGGTGATTCCATAGTTTTGCAGCAATCACAGGAAAGGACGTTTCACTCGCACGTCTCTTGGAAAGGCGTTGAGTGAGCCAGATTGACGAAGATGAACGAGTAGTACGGACTTGAGAACGACGAATGAGAATGTTATCGATGTACTCCGGGCTTCTGTGGTTGAGCGACTTGAAGACTAGCAGCAAAATTTTGAAGGCTATCCTCTGTCTCACCAACCAATGGAGTTCCAGTCGGAGAGGTTCTGTGCGAGTCCGAAGGGGAGCAGAGAAGACAAGCCTAGCGGCAGAGTTCCGTAGTCTCTGAAGTCGGTCTAAGTCTTTCTGGCTAAGAACGCTGAAGAGACTATTGCAGTAGTCCAGTCTGGAAAGAACAAGAGCCCTGACAGCAGCATGACATGTTTGCTTGTCAATAAAACGTCTCACTCTCCAGAGGTTACGAAGATGAAACTTTACGTTTCTGCAGACCAAGGTGACGTGATGGCTGAGATTTGCAGAAGGCTCAAATGTTATACCAAGATTGCGAACAGACTTACAAGGCTGGAAAGATTTCTCGTTAATTGTCAGTCTGACATCCTTCATGAGATCAGATGATAAATGATGTGGCGAAGCAGAGACAAAGATTCAGTCTTTGCATCATTGAGTTTGAGCTTGTTTGCCTTCATCCAGTCATGGATTTCAGTGATACAGCAGCTAAGTTTGTGAATAGCATTATCAACTGCCACTGGATCCGTTGGAACAAACTGCATACATGTGGAAGGAAACATCATGAGATCGAAGGATATCTCCAATTGGACGAACATAGAGTGTAAACAACAGTGGGCCGATGACGGAACCTTGCGGAATGCCGTAGTTCAATGTATGTGGTCTGGAAAACTGACCCGACACAATTTTAAAATTTAGCTAAATTAAAAAAACAAGAGTTAAATGCACATTCTGGTCGGTATGCAAATGAGGAGACTGATGATGTCATCCACTATTTCTTTTGTTATATTTCTCCTCGTCATGTTTAACAAACTTTTATTCCTCTCTGATCATGTGGAATTAGCATTATTCAATACTATATGGTTCAGTAAAGTTTGTCCTTATTGTCATATCTCTAAATAATGAAATATCGTATAATTCAAACAATAAAAAACAAAATAAAGAGTGAGTGAGGGACATCATCGACTGTCTCATTTGCATGTCACTGAGTTGTGCATATTATTTTTTTTTTATGAAAAATAAGTGAAAGTTTGAAATGCCATATCTTATTAGACATGCGATTTTGATGGAATTTTTAGTGTTATGCTAGTTTGATTTCTCTCTATTTAATTGAACCAACATTTTTCTGGGGTAGACTTGACCTTTAATAATGAGCTGTTTGATAGAGAAAAAAAGATGAATTGAGATTGAGGGTGATAGACAAAGAGAGACAGGTGTGGAGGAGCCTTTGATTAATGCCCGAGAAAGCGAACATTAGGCCTACCATATTTTTTTTTTGTATTTCTAAAACTGTGTATGTTGTATGAAATGAAATGGGTATAATCCTTTAGTAAGATACACTCATTCACAGAATATTGACTTAAAAGAAAAAAACCCAAATATTTTACTGATTTTCTACTGTTCAGAGACTCATATCCAAAGTACCCCCCCCCCCCCCCCCCTTAACTTCAAGGTATTGGAGAGAGATGTTGAATGTGACGTGGCCAACTGCAGAAAAAATGCAGGGGGAGCCAAACATTTTTGGGATATGTTCAAGGGAGTGAAGCGACTGAGCAGAAAAATTATTCTGGGGATATTTGAGAGAGCGAAAAGACTGAGAACAAATGGAGGGGCCAAGATATTTCGAGAATATGTGAGAGGGAGCAAAGTGACCAAACAGAAGTAAAAAAGTAAAAGGAAAGAGGGACAAAAATTGTTGTGTGTGTGAGGAAGCAAAGCATCCGATCAAATAAACAGAAAGCAGGTCAGACAAAATATTTTCGAATTTGTGCTGGTGAGCGACACATTCACTCCTGAGCAATAGGGACTTGTTTAAAAATGGCATAGGAATTATGCGTTTTCTAAGCACAATACGGTAGAATTTAAGCTTTGTGAGAGTTAAATTCTGAATGAACTGTATTGGTAGCTAAGACATGCGCAGAGGATTATTTGTCTTTATCCATTTTTATTTTCCACATTTGTCTTTTGTTTGACTTTATTCTCCAGGGGGGAAACCCCAGTTCCTGTGGATGCCAATGGGGCGGGGTCTTGGAATAGTTTGAAAGGGTGAACCTGAACTTTAAAGATATCAAAGAGAAAGAATTGTAAAATGAAAATGAATGAAAGCAAAGAGAGGTGGAGAGAGTGAGAAAACAGGTGAACTTTCGAGGGGCATTAAAAAGTCTCAGATTAAAAACATTTTTGTTTTTGTAATTGATTATTTATTTCTTGTTTTATTTATTCGGTCAATCAAAATATTTTGGAAAATGTCTGCAAGGGAGCGACACATTTACTCCCGAGCGAAAGGGACTTGTTTTAGGAAATATGCAATTTCTAAGAATGGTAAACACATGATGTAAAGTAAATTGCCAATTCGTCTACTGCCATTTAGTCCACACACCACATAGTCTACCTTCATTCGGTCTAATGCCTTTTTGTCCACCACCCATTTCGTCCAATAGCAGCTTCGTCTACCACCCATTTGGTCTAATTTTATGTAGGCTTATGCCAACTCGTCTATTAATCAGTTCGTCCAATGTTTATTTATTACAATAGCCATGTTGGCTAATATCAGTTGGTCCAAATTGTCTACTGGTACTTGTCATTTTGTCCAATTGCCATTTCGTCTAATTATTTTGTCCACCACCCATTAGGTCCAATAATCAACCAACCAAATTGTGTAATACCCAGTTCGTCCAATTCTAAAATCGCTCAATTGTCATTTAGACTAATAGCCAAATAGCCAATTGGTGCAATAGCCATGTTGTCTAATACAAATAAGATGCATTAATAATAATAATACACAACATTTATAAAGCGCTTTATACATAATGTTTCAAAGCGCTAAGAAAATAAAGAAATGATAAGAGTACGAATAGTATAATACAATTAATTAGGATTATATAGTATACAACGAATATAATGAAAGTAGAATATCATTACTACAATTAATTAGAAATACAATATAGAAATAATCTAAACAGATACAACTTAAATACAAAAGATCGACATCTGAATCAATTAAAATCATAAAATACTGAAATATTAAATACAATATGACTCGTGATACAATTTAACTGAGGGGTATAATTACATGCAAATCAGTAAGGCAGGGAAGGATAGGATAACCAAAATTAAAAGAGGTGAGTTTTCAAGAGGGACTTAAACAATTCTAATGATGGCGCTTCACGTACATTAATGGGGAGACTGTTCCAAAGCTTGGGGGCGATTACTGAAAAGGATCTGTCACCGTAGTTGGTTTTTGTTCGGGGTCCAGGCAGCAGTTGAAGATGGGCAGTAGTGTGTGAACGGAGGCGTCGAGATGCAGATGAAACTGATGAGGACCGGAGGGAGACGAGGTTCTGTAGATATGAAGGGGCTTGATTGTGGATACACTTGTAAACTAGAAGGAGAATTTTGAAGACAATGCGCTTCCGAACTGGTAACCAATGGAGAGATCTGATGATTGGGGTGATGTGTTCATACTTTTTAGTCCGAGTAACTAGTCTGGCTGCGGTATTCTGGATGCGTTGAAGGGGAGCAATGTGGGATTGGGGAAGACCAGCTAGGAGGCTATTACAATAATCAAGATGGGAGGACACAAATGCGTGGATGAGTTTCTCAGTAGCTGTAGTGTTGAGGTATTTTCGGATTCGGCCAATTCTGGCTATACCCCAAGAAGCCGTCCTGCACTTGTCGCGGATGTGTTGTACAAGAGACAGGTGGTTGTCAAAAGTCACACCTAGATCACGAACACACTCCGATTTCTGGACACATGTGCCAGACAGATGTAAGGGAGACAGATCATCAGACTGCTGCCTGAACCTGGATGATATATGCAGCATTTCAGTCTTCGCTTCGTTTAGCTTCAAGTTATTGATTAAGGACCAAGACTTGACATCACGTAAACACTCAGTGAGTCTACTGATTGCACCCTTTCTGTCACCAACATCAGCTCTCATAACAAGATACAGCTGGGTATCATCTGCATACATAACGTGATGTATGCCATGATGTGAAGCAATAACATCGCAAAGAGGGCCAGTGTAGAGAATGAAAAGCAGAGGGCCCACAACCGATCCTTGCGGGACGCCCCATCGGAGAGGGAATGACTGTGACAGAGAGCCCCCAACTGCAACTCTCTGGAGACGATCACAAAGATAGGACTTTATCCACTCAAGCGCAGATCCATTTACACCGTATGTGGTTTCGAGTCGCTTGAAGAGTGTCGTGTGGTCCAGGCAGTCAAACGCAGACGAGAAGTCCAATAGTACCAGACAAGCTTCGAGTCCACTGTCAGCTGCTAACAGAAGATCATTTGCGACCTTTAACAAGGCTGTCTCAGTCGAGTGATGGTGCCGATACGACGACTGGTTTGCTGGAAACAAGTCGTTGGACTCTAGGTGAGACCTAAGCTGCATGGACACAATCCTCTCAAGAACTTTGCTAAGGAAAGGGAGGTTGGCGATCGGCCTGTAGTTCTTGAAGTCATTCCTGTCAAGTGATGACTTCTTTAGGAGAGGTGTTATGAGAGAGGTCTTAAGTGCATCTGGGACTTCACCAGACAAGAGGGAGAAGTTGATTGTTGACACAATGATAGGCAGAAGGTCGTCTAGACATGTCTTTACGAGCCATGTTGGCACCGGGTCTAGGTTGCACGATTTAGGCTTGAGTGACGCAATGAGTTTCTTCACTTGATTCAAGGATACAGGCTTAAATGCTGAAAAACATTTGTCCGGTCCCAGGTCAGGAATTTGGCTGGCAGCTGGTGGAAACTGAAGATTAGCTGAAGAAGACTGAACTCCAGATACAATGGTAGCAATTTTGCCATTGAAGTAGTTACCAAATTCATTGGCTAATGCCACAGCATTCCGATGTTCAGGTAAGACAGTTTCCTGACTGGAAGGTGACGTAAGTCTTTTGACAATACGAAAAAGTCCTTTGGTGTCAGCCTCTGTAATCTCAGCTGTCAAGTGCTTGGATTTGGCTTCATGTAGTGCAGTGTAATAAGCCAAACAACTTTGCTGATACAGCTGCTTGTCAATCGAAAGACCAGAATTCTGCATGCGCCGTTCTGCCTGGCGTCGGATTCTCTTGGCCTCTCTCAACTCCTCTGTGTACCATGGAGCAGAAGGTCGAACTGTGATAGTCTTGCTCTTCTTTGGCGCATGTTTGTCAATGAGTTGGCTCAGGGTTTCGTTGTAGATACCAACCGCTTCAGAAGAGTTTCCCGGCGTTGACGTTGCTAAGGAAGAATTTCGAATATCTTCTGTGAAGACTGCAATGTCAATGTTCCGAAGTTGTCTATACTGCACAAGTTTCTTTGTGTTCTTAGGGGCTGCAAGGGTAACATCAGCAATGATGGCTGAATGATCAGACGGATACCCAGACATAATACGGACAGATGAAATGATATCGTCTATTCTTCTTGTCAGGATCAAGTCCAACGTGTGGCCACCACGATGAGTTGGCCCGCTCACATGTTGAAAGAAGCCCAACGAATCAATGGAGTACATGAAGGACTTGGCCTGGGAGTCGTTTACATCGTCAATGTGAATATTAAAATCACCAAGAATTAGGGGCATATTGTCTGAAATTCCTGCAGACTCGAGAAGAGTAAGAAACTCCTTCAGGAACGTACTATAAGTGAACTTGTTGCGTGCTGAAGGTGGAGGTCTGTATACTGCATAGCATCTCAAAACCGATCCTACGGAGAATCGGATAGTAACATCCATGAGTTCAAAGGTTGCAAATTCAGTCCTGCAATTCAAGGTCACTTGAGCCGAAGAACGATATACAATGCAGATCCCACCGCCCTTGGATCCCAGGCGAGGGCAATGCAAAAGATCATAATTCGGAAGTGTTGACCTGATATCACCAATGACTAAATCATCTCCTTGATTTCCTGTTAACCAGGATTCTGTCAGTACTAGGACGTCCAATTCATTGTCCAGTATCATATCACATATACATGTAGTCTTACTTGACATGGAACGGGCATTCCAAACGCCAATATGTGAATGATTTTGCTCATTAGGAGGTCGACAAGATCTAGGGGATCCAATGGGAGATCGTTGGCGATCATGATGGTCACTGGAACGAGGAGTATCGATCCAAAACGTTTTCACACGGGGAATAGCAAACTTTCTAGCGGTGCGTCCACCTCGATTACCCCTTTTAGTTTTACGGGCGATATTCCAACTTTTCAATACCTCCCATTCATCGCGAGATAATGGCATTAGACGATCGTGACATTGTGAAGAAACGCTCTGTCCAATACTCAAAAGCTCTTCGCGAGAGTAGCTTATCCTTGTCATGGTGTGTGAACGCAAGATAATCAAGATCACGGCAAGGGTGAATAGTGTACGTGTATATACTGTACGTACCGTGTAAGGCCCAATGTAAGGCTCAAAACTCGAACTTCTCGATGAAAACAAGTTTTTCAAATTACAGTCCATTTTAGCGGCAAGATAGAGTCCAAACTTTGAAAGATGACTTAGAATAACGACGAAAATAGAATACTATTTCAAACATTGACAAATATTCAGCAAGTAAGCACAAAACGGTAAAATATAGAGCAAAATTGCAGAGCGATAAAGAGTGCAGCCATGAGAAAAGGGCGCCACCAATATCTGCATTATCCGAGGGGGCGAAATGACTTCTTAAATATACTTTGAAATTATTGAAGATAAAAAAGAAAACATATAACTAGGCCTACTGTCAGGAATGGAATGATGCAGTACAGCATACAGCATCCCACACGCTCTCTCTACTACATAACGCTCACAAAAAGGGAATGGGAGTGGTTAAAAATGTTAAAATTGGAATAGGGTCCTTTGATTTGGAATTTTCCCTTTCTTGATAATCATCATTCATGATAATCATCATTCATCATATAACTGATAATATTAATAAATAATTGTAATTCACGATAGTACTAATAAATAAATGTACTATAATAATGATAATAGCTTTTGACGGTACCCAAAAAATTAAAAGAAAAAAAAGTGGGAAAGGAGGGGAAGACATGACATAAGAACACAAAATGTATTACAATGGAGCTGAAAAAGTTTACTTATAAAAAAAAATCAAACGACAGGTGTAAATTAATAACAAATCACAAGAGCAACAGGATGATCGAGTCAGCAATACACAGGCACCGAACTAGAAGGGCTGCTAGTAGTAGACTATTCCTATTTGATTATAGACAAAATGAATATTGGACCTATTGATGATTAGACCAAATGATTGTTAGAAAAAATGGGTTGAGACTAAGTGACAGTGGATCAACTGCAGTTGGACCAAATTGAACATAGACAAAATGAAAGTAGACTAATTGGTCATTGGCCCATTTGCCCTTAGACCAATTGGCAAATGGACTTAATGGTAATAGACATACTGTAATGAAAATTGGACCGTGACAAAATGGCAAAAATTGTAATTAGACAAAATGAAAATAGACGAAATGGTTATTAGACCAACTAGCTATTGGACATAATGGTAATTGGAAGATTTGGGAAACAACTGATTTTAGAAGAAATGACATACCATTTGGTGAGTGGGCAAAATGGCAGTGGATGAAATGGCAATAAACCTACTGTAGGCCTACGGTAGAATTTAGGTGTTTTGAGAGTTAAATTCTGAATGAACTGCTTTTGCTGGTAAGACATGCACCAAGGATCTGTTTCTTTTATCCATTTTATTTTCCACATTTGTTTTGTTTGATTTCAGTTTTCAGGAGGAAGCCCCCCCCCCCCATCCTGTGGAAGCCAATGGGGCTGGGGCTTAGAATAGTGCAAGATAGAGAGGGTAAACCTGAACTTTAGATATCAAAAGACAAACAAAGAATTGTAAAATGAAAATGAATGAAACAAAGACAGATAGAGAGAGAGAGAGAGTGGGTGAACTTTCGAGGGGCATAGGAAAGTCTGAGATTAGAAACAACGTTTTTGTTTATTTTTTTATTCATTTATTCTGTTTTCTTTACCCAGGGTAGACTCTTGAGTACAAAACTGCTTTACAAGAGAGCACTGCACATCTACATGTATTTATCAGCATTAATCCCATCTAGGCCTGGGGGCCTCGGAGGCCCCCCCCCCTCAACGAATCGCGTGATATTTTCGTCGTGCGAAATTTTCTGACCGCGCCGCTCGCTGACTTTTTACTTTCAAGTCTTGCGCAACTTTTGAGACCAATTTTGCGTCACCCGGGTACATGGTTCCGAAATTACGCAACATTATGTAAGTGCATGTCAGACCGAAAATTGCTCAAAAATTGTGTTTTCAACCAAAATTCATAAATGTATGATTATTTTTAGTTTTTCTAGTCTAAATGTATTCATTTTATGCTTTTTATGATCACAGAAGAGTCCCCAACAAATTTCATTGAAAAAACAATGAAAAACAAAAGGTAAAAAAAACAAAGAAATACATAAGAAATTGCAATAAACAACATAATACATAAGAAAATAATTTGATATCACAATTTTTTTCATGTACACTTGCTAAGGACACCACAAAGAGTTTCTATACCAAAAATTAGTACATTTGGAGCTTTATTTAGGGAGTTAAAGGGAAAAGTATGATTTCGCATACTAATTACGCATAAATTAGCGTAATAACTTAATAGCGATTCGCATGAAATAAATTACTATACAGTCTTGTAGATTATGCTCCAGGCAACCCGCGTGCCGATTTTCCGCACGGTCGACGGCTGAGATCTTGGGGGGGGGGCCCTGGGAGCCCCCCCCCCCCCGCGGCCATAGGAACTCCAAAAATACCCAGGCCTAGATAGGGTTAATGGTTTACATAATTTCTAAAATTAGCGCAAAGCTCTGGCTGAAAATGTGTGATATTCCAACCAGAAATATTGGCATTTTAAGTGTATAAGCCCCTGCCACCCACAGGAGGGCAGAGGGGGCCTTCCTGCCTATGCTATTTTAAAACAAGTCCCTCCTGCTCGGAGTGAACGAGTCGCTCCCTCACACATATTCAAAAATATTTTGACTAACCTGCCTTTCTTTTTGATCGGTTGCTTTGCTCCTTCACATACCCTAACAATTTTTTTCTCCTCTACATTTTCTTCTGCTTGGTCACTTCGCTCCCTCTGACATATTCCCAAAATATATTGGCCCCTGCATTTTTCATATATCCCTAAATAATTTTCTGCTCTGTCGCTTCGCTCCCTTGCACATTTCACAAAAATGTTTTGCCCCCTCCCCCTGCATTTTTTTTTCTGCAGACATCCATGTCCAGTCCAAACTCTCTATCTCTTTCTCAAATACCTTGGACTGATGGGGAGGGGGGGTTGCTTTGGATATGAGAGTGACTGAACAGTTGAAAATCAGTGAAATATTTGGCTTTTTTTCTTTTGTTAGTATTATCTGTGCGAGTGTATCTTACAAACAGTTTATACCAATTTCATTATATAAGACATACAAGTATTCTGAGAAATACCAACAGAAACAAGTGGAATGCCTCTGGCCTTCTCTCGCCTGCATTACGCGATTCGATATAGCAGTAGTACTGACTTTGAAAACAGCTAGTACATAATTATTCACAAAAGAATACTATGTCCATTGACCCAAGATGATTTTTGACCATGATCATATGACCTAAGACATGTGCAAAACAATTATTTATACTTGATTACCTTATGTCTATGTTTCATGAACTACATGTGTAGATCCATACACTTTCTAAGTTAAAATGCAAATTCAACAAATATACCCAACACAGCAAATTTCATTGACCCTAAATGACCTTTGATTTTGGTCATGTGTCCAGAAACAAGCACAAAATATTCAGGAATACATGGTTACTCTAATGTCCCATGAACTAGATCTATAAACTTTAAAGTTATGACAATTCCACCAATACCCCCCTCCACATTATCAAAGTTCATTGTCCCTACATGACCTTTGACCTAGATCATGTTATATGAAACTTGCACAAGATGTTCAGGGATACTTAATTGATCTTAGTCTAAGTTACATGAACTAGATCTCTAAAATGACAGTTATGACAATTCCTCAAGTACGCCAACATGGTCAAAGTTCGTTGACCAAAGTGACCTTTGACCTTGGTCAAGTGACCTGAAATTCAGGCAGGATCTTCAGTTATACACTATCACCCTTATGTCCAAGTTTCATGAACTAGGTCCATACACTCTAGAAGTTATGATATTTCAAATACTTAACCTTGGTTAAGATTTTGATATTGATTCCCCCAACATAGTCCAAGTTCATTGACCCTAAATGACCTTTGACCTTGGTCATGTGACCTGACACTCAGGCAGGATGTTCAGTAAGACTTGATTACCTTTACATGTATGTCCGAGTTTCATGTGCTAAGTCTATATATTTTCTACGTTATGATGACTTATGATTTCAAAACTCTAACCTTGGTAAAGATTTTAATGTTGACGACTCCGCCGTCATTGGAAAAGCGACGCCTATAGTCTCACTCTGCTATGCCGGCGAGGCAAAACCCCAGATTCTTCCTTATTGTCCAAATCCTTAAAAAAAATTATGGTAATTATGGCTCTTTCTATATTACCGTCATTCTTAATTCATCTTTTTTTTTCTATATCAACAGCTCATTCTTAATTGTCACCTTGCTCTATCCTGTTCTATTCTTCAGTCAGCTTGCCATCATTCCTTCTTTTCACAAACTTTTTTATCTTCTGCCATTCTAAGTCAGAATGAATATACTGTAAGACATCATTCGCAACACATTCCTATTTAATGAATTCACTTTTGTTACATGCCCAGTGATAAACTATTTCAAATAATCAGAATGCACACAGTGTAAATTATTTGTTGTAAAGTTGTGCAAATTATGTTTGTCCAAACTTAACAGCAAGTACATGTGATCTACACTACAGGATTTCTGTGTGGTCTTCGGCCTCTTCTCCAAGTTTTTAATAACAGTCCATTATTGGTGTTAACTTCCACTTTACTCCTCTTGGACTTTCTGGTATTGAGTAGTAGTGGTCCTCGAGAAATGAAGGTGCTGAAGACTTTGGTACAGGTGTCTTTGCAGTATCTGGGAGGGTGTTTGCAAAATCGAAATTCTTTCCAGGAATTCCTTGGTTTGGGTCATTTCTGTACGAGACAAATTAGAAAAAAGAAACATTTAAGAAAAAAAGATATCAAACAAAAGGGAAGGTGGTTATTTTCAAGATGGCGTCCAAGATGGCCGTCACT